>NC_044350.1:35852246-36152246 GCF_007364275.1 Archocentrus centrarchus
AAGCATGTGCGAGCGAGTGCTCAAACAATTTTGTGGCAAGGGAGAAAAACGAAGGCCAAATTCAACAGCCTGGTGTGACAAGGCCGTTGAATATTCTACAAAACCACGTATAACTTTTGATGGGCTACTTATGTAGGTGATCTGGAGCCATTTTGGTCTCACTGCGTGAAATGTCTTAGGAGGAGATTATTTAAATAGCCTAAAAATGGAAAAAATTGACACCTTCAATTGAACATAGTTGACTTCCTGTAGGGTTTCAGGTATGGGTCCAGAAGAATTTTTTTGTACGTCTTACGATGTTACATGAGCCTGCACAATTTCAGATATGTAGATAAAATGGAGCTCCGGGGCTACGCAAAAAACATGGTATTTCACAATATTTCCAGGTTCCACTAGGTGGCGCTCTAACGTTTAGGGACTTTATGTACTTTATGAAGGCTTTCCAGGGGAAATTTGAGATGGTTCTGCTCAACCACCTTGGAGCTGGACCTCAAAGTGTCAAACATGACATTTCCTGCTTCCACTAGGTGGCGCTGCGACTGTCAGTAAATATTATCATATGTATGGGTTCAGGGGCGGACCATCATCCTACTGCAGAAGTTTGATCCAGATTAGATAATGCAGGTTTGAATGAGAGTCGATCAAAATTTCCTGGCGAATGGTCGAAATTCACTGTGGTGTCACAGCCATGCCCTCTGGTGAAAGCTCACTATTTTTGAAATTTAGATTACCCCCAGTGTGTAGATAAGACAAAACAAATATGAAGTTGATAACATCCAAAACCTCTGCGTTATTAGAGAAACTATAAGGGCAGGAAATCGCTAAACTCAGCCATTTAATTCAAAATTGTGGACTTCCTGTTGGATTTAGGCCATTGGACCCTGTGGTCTTTTTTGTTCATCTGGACATGTTACATATGTGTACCAAATTTCATACATGTACGTGAAACACAGCAGAGGGAATTGATCTAAAGGTGGTGCTGTAGAGCCATTTTGAACGGGCCATGCCTGAAACCATTAAAATACATAAATTTTCACCAAACCTGACGTGTGCAAAATTTCACAAGTTTTTCAGCATGTTTAGGCCCTCAAAAAAGTAATTCATTTGCCTAAATGTCCAAAGCAATTACAATAGGGCCTTCGCACAGGTTGAGCTTGGGGCCTAATAAATTCAGGTTCTGTGTTTAACCCTCAGCATGTTTCTACTGTTTGTGTTAAAAATGTTTTTGTACACACTACAATTTGATGTATTTTAATAACAAACATAAATAAATTAGGAATAAAAACAGATGTGTTAAATGTTATTAGCACAGTTTTTCCCGTTTTCACCCCTGAATCCCCTCAAACACTCTGGTCGGCATTTATCTGTAAGGTCACTGTTGAACTTATGAAGCTCCATGGCCGTTTCCTCTGAAGGAGGCTGGAAAACTTTGTGTTGCTGAGGGACAGCAGCTCACTTCTGTCTTATGACAGTGATACTGAGGTGGTTGTTGAGAATTTCCAGGAATTCTCAGTCTGTAACGCTGCTATTAGCTGCTTTTAGCCCTGTTAACTGCTGTTAGCCCTTTTAGCAGCTGTTAGCAGCTGTTAGCCCAGCTGCTGAAACTTTCTTTGAGGTGGATCTAATGTTGTGGCGACTCAGACACTTAGCAGATAAACTCTCATATATTGTGAAAATGTAATCAGACTGTTTATCATGGGAAAGTGTTTTTATTTTTTAGGATATTCAGCCTAACATTAGCTGGCATTATGTTAGCTTATAACCAGCTGTTGTTGGTTAGCCGGCTCCTGTCAGCTGTCCGTAAATGGGAGTCCCAGCTCTGATCATACCTGTCAAGTCTCCCGCTTTGGCCGGGAAGCTCCCGTATTTTACCCCTCTGTCCCGCCATCCTCCCGTATTATTATTTTTGTGTATTTTAATGTAATAATTTTTAAAAAGCATTCCTGTGGCGCTCCAAACCGAATTCTGTCACTAGCCTCATGAGAACTGCCACCTGCAGTAGCCTGGGTGGCAGTTTTCGTGAGGTTAGTGCAGACAGCTGGAACAAACCCAGAAAAACAACTGGACCTTGCCAACTTAGCGGTTTTTCAGACCCCCGTAGTGACTTTTTTTTCCCCAAAAAGCGACTAGCAACAAACTTAACGACTTTTTCCAGTGACATCGGCGACTTTTGGAGATAGACTGGAAACCTGAAATCCTCCGCTGTCGCCGTGTTTTGTGTACGTAAAGCCTTCATACTGCGTCCCTTTGTACACTTTAGCATCACCCAGACCTCACTTTGACTCCACCCCCCAACCCCCAGACCTCACTTAAACACAGAGCCTGCCCACCCGCTCCCTCCGCTCCCATCCCCGGTCCTCGCTTTGGCCTTTATCAACCTTTGAGACAGGCGACAGCGAGTTTTCTTATACAAGTTGGCAACAGTGGTCCAGATAAAGGAGGAGGGTTGAATGTAGCTAGCAGTCTCACCCCACAGTGTTTTCATTAAATTTGATATTCTAACATTAAACAATACGGGACAAAATTGATCGATGTAATGTGGTTCTAGGCAAAGCATTACAATTAAGTTATTTCATAAAGCTCATTGATAGTTCTAAACATATTTATGGTGTTTTTCTTCACTTTTTGTCTCTCCAAAGATGTTATTCCTCTCTCCTACAGCCTCGATTGCAACTAAATGCAAATGACCAGTTATGCAAATTAGGTGATGACATCATAGCGACTTCTATTTTCAGCGGCAGAAAATTTCCTGTATTTTTAAATACAGAACTTGACAGGTATGGCTCTGATCTGCCGAAACTTAGGAACTGCCATAATATTGGAAATAAATAAGCATGAGGTGAGGTGTAGATACTGATTTGTTCTCATGAATCGCATCAGCAGAATTTATTGTGTCAGCTTTATTTTCTGAGAAATGCTGTGTTGCATTGAGTTTAGCAGTGAAATAATGACACACCTCTCAGGTCATCATCAGTTACTTTGTTACTCAGTTTTCGTTTGTTTTCTAGTCAAATGTGGCTTTTATGTTCACTGAACGTGTTATTGTTCGCGAGAATATAATTCTCAGTTACTGTGTGTGAACCGAACCGTGGGGATTGGTACCATTGCAGTACTTGGCAAACATAAACTGTCATAAGACTTGTTTCCTCTGCGAGGAATCCTGCTAATGTTGGAGACCGCAGCATCATTAACCTGAACCTGAGAAGGTACGCTGCATATACCTGGACAAAGAAAAGCTTTTTTCCTGGAGGTTAAACTTCCGCTAAACATGCTCAGAGTTTCATGATATTACAGTTTCATTAACTGCTCAGTTCGGGTCAACGCCTCCGGCTGCTCCTTCAGGGTTTGGACCCGAGTCTGGTGCTCCTCTGATGCTACTTTTCCACCACCGAGGAGCCGGTGCTCGTGCCAGTGCTGGTGTCAGTTTCAGTGAACTGGCGAAACGCTTAAGAACGGGCCCGCGTTTCCACCATGTATCTGTGAACTGATCCTTTACGTATAAGTGTGAGCGGGTCCTCGTCTGGACATGGAAGCACAAACGTGGGAGAACACGCTCCCCTTTCTGTGCTGCAAATACGTTTTAGGGTCCAAACCAAACTACTGCAGCATCTGTGTGCAGCACAGAGGGAAACACAGACAGCGATTACAGCAAGACGACAAGTACGCACTTTGTGTCCTTTTATCTGTGATATGAACTGATACAAAGCAGCAAGTTCAGCCTTAGAGCCCAACCTAATTCACAGCCATGAAAATCGCTTCGCTTTTCTCCTGTAATACACATGTAATATGGTAGAAAACTTGATGTTGAGACGGCAGAGTCACGCCCTTCTGCTGCTTTCGTCATGCGTTCTTGGTTCGACACCAGCTAGTTTGCGGGGCCGGAGTTGAACCCATTTTTTGGCCGAGCACCGAGTGCGTTTGGAAAAACCGCTGAACGGTTCAAATACTGGCACCGGCAACCCGTCTGTGGAAAAGTGGCCTGAGTCTCTGTGCTGCTGTTAGACAGGTGTCACAGGTAACAGGTTTAACCCTTTACCTGCCTCTGTGTGTGTGTGTGTGTGTGTGTGTGTGTGTGTGTGTGTGTGTGTGTGTGTGTGTGTGTGTGTGTGTGTGTGTGTGTGTGCAGGGCAGCAGGATGGCAGACGACCTGGACATTGAGGCGATGCTGGAGGCTCCGTACAGGAAGGTGAGTGTCCATTTGTCCTCTGCTCCCAAGACCGTCAGCCGGACTCTGCTGTTTCGCCCGCTGCTGCTCACCTGCTGATCACCTGATCGCCTCACTCATCCGGTTGCAGAGCTCAGCAGAGCTTACACGCTTTCTAAAATAATTCATGAACAGTTTCATTGATCACGCAGTGAGCTGTAAGCTGAATGAAACTACATCTGCTCAGAGTTTACTTGTAGAACAGCTCTTCCTCCTTTACCTGCTCACAGGTTTAAGTTTATTGGAGAATCTGACCACATGTCCATTGTGTGTGAACCTGGCTCAGGGATCCAGACTGAGACCAGGACTCTGCAAGTCTGGACCATCTGCTGCAGGAGTCCCAATTCTCTCTGTGGCTGCAGGGCCAGACTCCACCTGATGGTGGTGCAGCAGTACCTGACAGCAAAGGTGTGTTTAACACCACAGATTTTATATGCAGTCCGACATGCTTTAGATTCATATTTAGAGAAAAGTTTTTATTTTCTGAGGGCAGCGAGAGGAGCTGCTGGTCTTAGTGAAGCAGACCTACTTTTTTATTACAAATGTTAAGCAGAGCACAGGACTTTTATTTTGATAAACCTGTAACAGGACAAATAAACACAACAATCTGTTTGTTATTCCCACACGTGAATATGGATAGCAGCTCCTCCTCTCACCTGGAGCTCTGAGCAAGCAGGCAGGTGACCACAGAGGAGGTTGGGGTGTGTCAGAGGTTAGCGTCTGAGGGCGTGGTCCGTGTTGTTAAAGTGTCTGTGTTACACTAAATAGCAGAAATCTGTACTTTGTCCTGGTATTTGTGACATCAAAAACAAACTAAAAATGATCACAGTCCAGCCAGCATCTCAACCAAAGTCAGGTCATACACTGCGTTTCCATTAGTATCTACTCAGCATGGGTCGACTTGACTCACCAAGGTTTGTAGGCATTTCCATTAGTACCTGGTACCAGGTACCTTTTTAGTACCCACTCAGCCGGGGTTCCAAGCGATCCGAGGCAATCCAAAAATGTGACATGGAAGAACAGCATGCCACTGATTGGCCAGGGAGTGTCTTTACTAGTTGAGTATTGAGAACGACTCCGTCACTAAAATCAACCCGCCATTTAAAAAATCCGACAGCAAGAAAATGGAGGCACGCAAAGCACTGGTTGAATGCCCAGACCGACAGTTTGCAGTGGTAGTTTTGCAACAGCAGAGCCATCTGAAACGTGCACACAGCATACATATTTTAATACTTAACAATGATAACCTTCATCCATTAAAACAGTGTACGGGGGACTCATGCATGAAGACGATAGTCAACTGGCCTTAGCTGTGTTAGCTTGCCTCTATCTCATCCATTGCTGTGCTGTGTTTTGAGTCGCATACAAATTACGTCAAGAGACTACTGCCTGCATTGCTATATCGACCCCACCCACACTGAGGTGGTACTCAATTGCAATGGAAACACAACACGACTGTGGCGAGTCGTGCCGAGTTGACCCGCGCTGAATAGATCCCAATGGAAACGCGGCAACAGGGCAGGAGGATAAGCAGCGTATTTCTGTCTCCCCAGCAACATCCTTCTGAGGGGTCCCGAGGATCTGTGTGTGTGGGGCGGAGTTAATAAACCTGAGAGAGCCCCTCAGTGTCATCACACAGCTGAGCTACCCATGAGCACTAATCATCCCAAAAACTGTTGATGTTCAGCTGAAACATGTCGTCACAGTTTTCCTGGATTTGAATGTCGCTCCGTCCACCAAAGGAAAGTTTTTTTGTTTTTTTTTAATGTTGGGTTTTATTTACTGAAACTTTGTTATTGTTTATAAAGGATCAAAAATATGAGGGCGGAGCACCGACTCCAGTTTGCTGACACAGACACTTTAACGGTATAGGACAGCTGATATTGCGGCCGGATCAAGTGACCAAAAACAAATCAGTGTCTCGAATTCCCGGCGATACCCCTGTAACCGCCCACTGCCGCTGTCATGCAGTAGCAGCTGGATGAGGTGTTTGCAGCTCCAGATGTTCAGGCACCGCTGGCGCCCATGAGCAGCAGAGTCCGGCTGACCCTGCTGCTGCTGCTGCTGCTGCTGCTGCTGCTGATGATGATGATGATGATGATGATGATGATGATGTTGATGATGGCGTCCTTCACAGACTGTCATGAATAAATGCCCATCTATCTCTCTTTGTAGACTTGCCTAACGATTTCTCACCTCTACTCCCCTGAAAGCCACTGTGATCTGTCTCACACAGAAGGTAGTAAAAGTCCCCATCATGCATTGCTGTACTGTGGTCCCCATGGTAACATGACTATGGTCCCCTTGGTAACACTGTCTCCTGGTTCTGATCCGCCCCCTCATTCCTCCCCTTCCCAGTGAGGCAGAGCAGAGGATTCTGGGAGTTGAAGTTGAACAGTGAGGAGTTAGCTTAGCTTAGCATCCTGAGCAGGGACAGCACAGGTCAGATCCTGGTCTGAGGGCAGGACATGGGGTGGGCGGGGCTTACCTGTGCCCAGGTGAGCTGTGAGAGTGAAGCAGCACTGCCCTTGCCGACGAAACGTCACGATTTAGAGTAGCAGCTCTGCAGGAAGTCTACAGGTGTGGTCTCACGCAGATGTGACCTCACACAGGTGTGCTTTACATGTTCCAGTTTAAAGGACCATACAGCACATTTATTCAGTTTTATCAGATTTTATTTATGTAGCACCAAAACAGCAGTCACCTCATCGTGGTTTATACGTTAAGGTAAAGACCAACAACCCTGTATGAGGTCATCAGTTGACGGTGGGAAGGAAGAACTCCCTGTTCAGTCATCAGATCAGGTTTTAGACGATCAACAGGTAGCTGGAGTTGCACGTTAGTAACTTATGAACGTTTAGTTTACATGAAAACTCTGCTGTCACTGATGAGTGCAGCGACATTTAATCGTCAAGTCGTGAGGCACCCAAATATCTCCAGTTTAAACCTCAACGGGTCCCTGAAGCCCCTGAGAACCAGACCAGGATCCAGGACTCAGACTCAGATCAGTGATCAGTGATTAATGAGCTGGGAGGAGCATGTCAGACTGCCAGGTGTGCTCCCTGTGCAGGTGAGGGTCTGCCTCGTGTCAGTGTGGTGGGTCTGTCATTGGTTCTGTGGTTCTGGTTCTGGGCTCAGTGAGTGACTAAGCATCCTGTCTGCTTCAGGGCCCCTCAGAGGAGTGTCCACACACCCGGAGACCAGCTGGACTCTGGAGTGTGTGTCTGCTGCCGCCGCCGGAGCATCACCGGCCGGCTGCCGGGCTGCAGCCACACACACTCTCACACACATACGCACACAGCCCCTCCCCTTCCTGTTTGAATGACACTCATTAAACTGTTCATATTCTCTCTTGTCCCCCCCACACTCCCTGACACCTCCTCATGCTGTTCTCTGTCGACCCCGCTTAGGAGGACGCCAAAACCTCGAGCCCCAACGGACAGGAGGAGCATTCCAAGAGGTACTCACCTGTCTGCACGCTCACCTTTTTGTCCTGATTGCTGTTTCAGTCCTTTGAATTTTTTTGTTTTGTTTTATTAAATGTGCATAATAATAATCCAGGGTCTGTCATCATAAACGGGGCTGGCTGTGGTTCATGAACTGTGTGCTGAGAGGAAAAGCTGCTGTTCTCTCTTCTTTTGGCTGCCTCCATCTATCCCAGCAGCCTCTGTCACACCAACCTTCTGCATGTCCTTTACTGTATCCATGAACCTCCGCTGAGCCTTTCCTCCTGCCTGGCAGCTCCAGTATATCCATCCTCAGCCTGAGCTGCCCCTCTGATGCACCCATTTAAAATGAATGGAGGCACCAGCTGATCTGTATTTTGGTGCTGATACAAACGTACTGTAATGCATAATTCAAGCAAGGTTTAAAAAATAGTTTGATAAGAAGTAAGAGACAAGGACTCCCTTAGATAATTTATTTTTAACGCCTTTTTGCATAAAAATGACTGAAAACCGTCATTAGTGACCTGAGAGCATGCTGGATGGGAACTGGAGCCATATTTAAACATAATCAGGTCAGTCACTAAAGAGTCTGATTCAGTCTTTAAGAGAAGGTAGAAATGCAAACCGGTGTGACTTTAGAGCGTCCCTCTATGGTTCCTTACATTAAAGCTTACTCGGGTGTTCATCCAGCAGGCAGGACGACCGGCTGAGTGTGTCAGGATCTCTGAGAGCTGCTCAGACCTGAGGCGCTTCAGACAGACAGGAATGCAGTGAGGACAAGCGGTGTTTTAGACCGAGTGACCGTCAGGCCGTGCTCTGATTTGCTGCTGTATGTCTGACAGGAAGAAGCGCAGTCGCAGCCGCGACAGGAAGCACAGCCGCAGTCGAGACAGGAAGAAGAGCCGGAGTCGGGAGCGTAAACGCAGCCGAGACAGACGGAGGAGTCGCAGCCGAGAGCGCCGCCGCAGCAGAGAGCGCGGTGGGCGCTACAGAGACCACCACAAGTAGTGAGTTACTTCCTATGTCACCTCAGGGGCACCTCCTGTCTGAGTTTAACCTCACACACCCATTACAGCCACTTCCTGGTCTTTTTCACATTAAAAGCTGACATAGTGAGGAAAGCTTTTAATTTGAAAACCATGGAGGAAATCTTCAGAGTGACATTAGATTAGTCACACAGGGTTTTAGCAAGCGGTTGGTCACCCGGCACTGCTCCAGGCTGAGAATTTCTTCCAGTCAGATCAGTCATTGGAAACTGAAATCATCAGGAAACACAGAGGCAGCGTGTCACTCATCTAAAACCATCTAATCAATCATTGAATCAATAAACCGATCAGTCACTGTGTGAGCAGCTCAGCACTGAGCTCAGTGAAGATGAACAATAGAATCTGCAGTAGAACTCTGTGTCTGTGTGTGTGTGTTTCAGTCGGAGGCGGTCGAGGAGTAAGAGTCCCTTCCGGAAGGAGAAGAGTCCAATCAGGTGAGAGCGTCGGGCGGAGTCTATCCACCTCACAGGATCTATAACACGTGTTGATAATGTTTTTTCTTCTTCCGCAGGCAGCCGATCGATAACCTGACGCCAGAGGAGCGAGACGCTCGGACGGTGTTCTGCATGCAGCTCGCCGCTCGGATTCGACCCCGAGACCTGGAGGAGTTCTTCTCCGCTGTGGGGAAGGTGAGCAGTGTTTACTTCCTGCTTTGCATCCTGTGGCAGGAGCTGCCACGGCAACAGCTCAATGTGTGTGTGTGTGTGTGTGTGTGTGTGTGTGTGTGTGTGTGTGTTTGGGGGGGGGGGTGTCGCTGCAGGTACCTTCAAATACTACGTTTCCACTGCCGAGGTGCCGGTGCTGGTGTCGGTGGAACCTGGTGGTCTAAAAGTTCCGCTCATCGTGCATTTATCCTGTGACACAGTGAAGCTTAAACCTCAGACAGAAAAATGTGAGAAAGTATTCAAAAGAACCAAAGTGTAGTCCGGTATAGAGAAACCAGTGATCAGAGCCTCTGTGCTATCCTTTAACCCGGCCTTTTCTAGCCACTGGTAGGATTTCTCACCCACTTCCTCTGTGTCAGTGGTACAGCCCACGCAGGGGCTCGGTCTTCCTCCAGCCAGAATGAGACCCAGATGCTACGTTTTTTTTATCTGCTTTTAGGAGACCAGAGATCAGAGCCAGTGACTGTGAGAACGTGGCTGTTCATTTTACTGTCGGCTGCACCGCGGTCGACACCCTCAACACCCCAGAGGGTTATTTAACCTGAACTCTTCTCAGCAGAGCTGCTGCTGCTTTTCATCCACAGTCTTTAAGAGCTTGAAAAAAAGGCAGATGGACTTCTTGGACATTTTTGAAGATGTTTCTTATCAAAGAAGTTCTTCAGTTCTCAAACCAAAAGGTGGAGAGTCCCAGGTATTTAAACCACAGTGAGGGCTGTAACCTTTGTAGGTGGTCGTTGACCCACTGTTACTTATGTGAACTTGAAAGGGAAAAAGCCATTGACCCCCTACATACCACTGCCTGTACCCTGGAGATGCTACACCCTGTACTTCCAAAGATCCACAGAGGAGGAGTCCCACTCGGGCCCATTGTTAGCAGTATATAAACCACCTTTTTTTTTCAAGCTCTAAAGACTGAGAACCTGGATGACTGAGAACCTCCACAGACATATTTTCATCCACAGGTAAACTAAACCAACTTGTCCTGTCTCTCTTCCCTCAGCCCAACCGGTCACAGTAGATGACCCCCCCTCCCTGAGCCTGGTTCTGCTGGAGGTTTCTTCCTGTTAAAAGGGAGTTTTTCCTTCCCACTGTCACCAAGTGCTGCTCATAGGGGGTCATTCTGACTGTTGGGATTTTCTCTGTGTTATTGTAGGTCTTTACCTTACAGTATAAAGTGCCTTAAGGGGACTGTTGTTGTGATTTAGTGCTACATAAATAAACAGGAATTGAGCTGATCTGTTGGTGGGCAGAAACTGCCTGCTGTGGCTTAAATACCAGACAACATGGAACGGTCATTAACATCATCAGAGCTCACCTCCACCTGCTGCATTACTTTAAAAAAGAGGAACAAGAGGAGCTCATTGATCCTCAGAAAAGCTACTGAAGCAGACTTTGATGTGGTGAAGGACTGAGGTGGCCCTGAGTGATGTTCAGCCTGATGCCGGAGCTCCTCTCACTGTTGCTGGACCAGCCGGCCTCGCCATCCCTGAGGAGATATGTTCAGGTGTGGAGAGGAGGAAAGCATCACAGTGAAACTTCAGAACCACCAAATCACTGTTCCTTCATCCAAATCAGAGTAAAGAGTTAAACTCCTGTGAACCAGGAGCTCCATTTGACCTCCTGAGGGTCAGAGCTGGAGGAAGTGCACTGCCCACATCTGTCGTCACTCAGAAGGTTCAGGATGGTTGGAAACTGAAGGTGGTGCATTGTTGGTGCATGTTGGTGCAGTAGGTGGAAAGATCTGTATGAGCAGCAGCACAGACAAATTCTGTCAGTCACAGCGTTCAGTTAACCAGATTCAGCACCAAAGTTTTTGATGACCTTCCTCTTATTGATCAATCGCTGCAGCTTCAGTGGCTTTACTCTGATTACTCTGACTCGTTGTTGTTGTGGAACTGCTCCTCTGTTCAGGTTAGGGATGTGAGGATGATCTCAGACAGGAACTCCCGCAGGTCAAAGGGCATCGCCTACATCGAGTTCGTGGAGGCCAGTTCAGTGCCTCTGGCCATCGGGCTGACGGGACAAAGGCTCCTGGGTGTTCCCATCATCGTACAAGCTTCACAAGTACGTGCACACACACTCACACTTATGCCGCATTTCCATTAGTACCTACTCGGCACGGTCCTGTTTTGTTTCCATTGCAAGTGAGTCACACCTCAATGTGGGCGGAGTTGATACAGCAGCGTGGTCTCTTGACGTAATTTGTCTTTTTTTTTTTTTCTTTTGTTTTTTTTTTTTTTAAATGGCTTTCTTGGATAGTTCTTGCAGTGGACAGAGACAGGAAAGCGGGAGGAGAGATAGCAAGACTTGTGGCAAATAGTGACAGGACTGGAACCTGCGCCAACCACTCCGCCACGCGGGATACATGGTCGCCTGCTCATGCTGTGAGCCACCCAGGCTCTTGATGTAATTTGTATGCGACTCAAAACACAACACAGCAATGGTTGAGATAGAGGCAAGCTAACATAGCTAAGGCCCGTTTACTATCGTCATCATGCATAAGTCCCCTGAACAATGTTTTAATGGATGAAGGTTATCATTAAGTATAACCCTATACCGCCCAACATGTCGTAATCGACTCCGTGTACTTCAAAAAGTGCTGCCATTTGCATATGTCCAGAAACAATTACTGTAGTAATACCCTATATTGGTTGTGAAGTGCAGTTTCTCAGCTTTCAGAAACTGTTGGAATTTTTCTGATAGGACAAACGGTCACGTTATTACGGTCATTCAAAGTTTCTTTGATCAGCCACCTCAGACTCGGCGTTAACCCAGCTGTTCACAGGTTTGCTGCAGCGGCGATCGCCCGGCAGTATAGGGTTATAATATGTATGCTGTGTGTTTCAGATGGCTCTCATGTTGCAGAACTACTGCTGCAAACTGTCGGTCTGAGCATTCAACAGAGCCTCCCCGTGCTGTGCCCCTCCATTTTCTTGCTGTCAGGTTTTAAAAATGGCGCAGTTGATTTTGCTGAAGGAGTCGCTCTCATGACTTATCTAGTGACACTCCCTGGCCAATCAGTGGCATGCTGTTCTTCTGTGTCACATTTTCCAAAAAAAGTACCTGGTACCAAGTACTAATGGAAACAAGGCAATATATACACACACACACACACACACACACACCCATGGAAACATCCTCACTTTGACTGTTTCGGGCTGTGTGTGTGTGTGTTCAGGCGGAGAAGAACCGAGCAGCTGCTGCAGCCAACAACCTGCAGAAAGGAACATCTGGACCGATGAGGTTGTACATCGGCTCGCTGCACTTCAACATCACCGAGGAGATGCTGCGGGGGATCTTTGAGCCATTTGGGCGGGTGAGACACACACACTCAGGTGTGTCTCGCTCACAGGTGAGGTGGTCCTCTGATGATGATTGTTTGTGTCTCAGATTGAGAGCATCCAGCTGATGATGGACAGCGAGACGGGACGCTCCAAAGGATATGGCTTCATCACTGTGAGTTCTCATTCAGTTACCTTTATTGATAAAGCAGTGATTAACACAGCACTGACGGCGAGGAGCCCTCTGTTCAAACCGGCCTCATCGCCATCATTCATTCGTCCCCCCTCCTCTGAGTGAACAACCTGTGGGTCACCTGCTCACGTTAGGTCAGCAGCTTCAGGTTAACCCGCTGTGATGTGTCAGGAGTCACGTGACGTTCTCTGTCAGTTTACAGATGCAGAGTGTGCTAAGAATGCTCTGGAGCAGCTGAACGGCTTCGAGCTGGCTGGTAGACCCATGAAGGTGGGTCACGTGACCGAGCGCACCGACGCCTCCACGGCTTCGTCCCTCCTCGACAGCGATGAGCTGGAACGCACCGGCATCGACCTGGGAACCACCGGGAGGCTGCAGCTCATGGCCCGGCTGGCTGAGGGTGAGACTGAGACCGCACCTGAGCACTTAACTACTGACATTACCTGTAACGGTGACTGTGTGTGACCTCTAACCTGTGTGTGGGTGTGCGCAGGTACCGGTCTGCAGATCCCTCCTGCTGCTCAGCAGGCTCTGCAGATGAGCGGCGCCATCGCGATCGGAGCCATGGCCGCAGTGACAGGTAACGGATGCTCAGACGGCTCCCGATGAGCCTGCTGCTCCGTCAGCGTTCACTGACTTGAAATCTGGTGGACTGTTTCAGCTGCCATGAATCCAGCCATGAACCCGGCTCTCAACATGAACATGAACTCTCCTGCTCTGAATCTCCCGTCTCAGCCGCTCGCCACTCACTGCTTCCAGCTGTCCAACATGTTCAACCCCAGCAGGTAAATGCACACCTGTCTGTGTGTGTCCACAGGTGAGAGCAGCAGGGTGAAGCAGAGTTTAGAGTGAATGCTGAGTGCGCAGGTGTGTGCTGAACCTGAAATGTGTGATAACTGCGACTCTGAGATTGTTCAGTGTTGTGTGCTCTTATTTTATAAAACATATTTTATATTCTAAAAACTGCTGACAGCTGAAGGAACTGCTGCAAACCCGTACGAAGGCTCATTTATGCAGAACTAACAGTGAATCAGTGCTGTGCCCTCTGAGTGTTAAACACACGGCGGCTCAGGTGTCCGGCCGGCTCTGAGGTGCTTGGAGAAACTGAAGAGGAGGAGGAGGAGGAAGAGGAAATGGAATGAGAGGGCGGAGCTGTGGGACTCACTGATCTGTGTGTGTCTGTGTGTGTTTCAGTGAGGAGGCTCCTGGGTGGGAGCTGGACATCCAGCATGATGTCATAGAGGAGTGTAACAAACATGGAGGTGTTGTTCACATCTACGTCGACAAAAACTCCACTGAGGTAAAAATGTGACCTTTGACCTTCGAGTCACAGAGCAGGAAGTACAAAAAGTTTTTAATTTCCTGCGATCTGAGTCAGTGAACCGCAGGTTCAGCATGTACTCGGTGAGCTCCTCGTTGCCACTGCGGGAATGTCCCGTCAGAGCGCCCCCTCTGGTCTCGGCTGGGCCGCTGCAGGTTAAATCTGTTCTATTGACTCTTCAGGGGACGTTCCATGCATCAATTTGTTTTGTGTTTCCACATTTTTCCACAAATCTGCAGCTCTGGGAACAGAAACAAGGTCGTTTCTGTTCCCAGACTGGTTTTCAGAGGCCGTCTGCTGCTTTCTGTTCATTTATCAAAAGAAAAGCAAGAGAACTGCAGAGCATCCCTCAGACCACCACATGGACCAGAATAACAGGAAAAAGGAAAACAGAAAGATTATGGCCAAAAAATGTTCCTCCTCTTAAAGAAGAAGAAACTCAAAGCCACAGATCAGGACTCTGGTCCAGAACGTCAGGGTGGGGTGGGCTTCTTCAGAATCTGGTATAATAATCTCAATAGTGTGGTAATAATCCCATAATAATATGGTAATAATCTGGTTATCATGCAATCTGGTAATAATCTGATAATAATCTCAACAATCTGGTAATAATCACAAAATAATCTGGTAATTACCTCATAATAATCTGGTTATCTTGTAATTGGTAATTATCTCAAAATAATCTCGTAATATCAAGAATCAAGAATGCCTTTATTAGTCCCACAAATGGGGAAATTGCAGTTAACAGAACATCCATCCAAAACAAAAACATAACACAGACAGGGGGGGACAGATGTCTGAGGTCATGCAGCCGTTTCTCAACGGCGCTACCTTTAGCAGAGAGACAGAAAGAGATACATTGGGATAGTTAGGTTCAAAAAAATCATCTCATACTGTGTTCATAAAGAACACCTTACGAGGTTCCAAAAAACACCTCAGCAAAAAGCATATTGCACATATAAAGCCGGGATAGCAGTATGGTGGGTAAGGTCAGGGTCAGGAGGGGATGCAGACGGAGACGAGAGGGTGGGGGCATTGTGGAGCCCAGATGCCAGCTCCCAGGCAAACAGTTTGCTGATAGTGATGGAAGTTCATCAGCAGCCCTGGTACACCAGATCCAGCTTCACAAATCACAGAGAGGGCTGAGGGGGATAGCGGCCTTCACACATAGCTCTGGAGAGATATGATTGCCAGCCAAGGCCGGCTAGGGAGCCGAATTCTGATAATGCAGGTGTTGTTTTGGAACAGGCTGCTTGTTTTTTCAACAGCCTTCAGTCTCACTGGGAAACCATTCAATAAATCCAATAATCCAAATTCATTAGTTACCGTCCTCACTGAGCAGAACCGTACCTTATCTCCAGATCGAACCCCTCTCACCTGCTACTCCCCAAGTCTACGGCTCAGGTTCATCAGGCTTTGAGTCTGAGTCTGTACCATTCTGGTCAGCCCATCCACCTGGGTCGGCAGCCTCTGCAGATGTCGAACTGCCGTCCAGGTTTTCTTGATTTCACGGTAAATCAGGTATCCTCCGAGCCCAAACAGAAAAGATACCGCTACCAGATAGCCAAATATGTAAGCGTCTTCCACGTCTTCCACCTCTAGGGCCGAGAAGCACACAGGTCTCCACGAGCTCCAAGAGTCGATGACGTATCCAACCGGGTCTGTTCCACTCGGACACGCAGGCTCCCCTTTCCCAGATCTCATAGTGGAAAAAATTCGATCCATGGTCTTGAAGGCCCAGTTTGCCAAATCCATATTGCTCTCAATCTTATTCTTATTCGAACAGTGTGCAAGAGACGCTCTCACAGCAAGCAGCAAGCAGGAAAGATAGGGAGGGCAGGGAGAGAGATAGAATGCGACCGTCCCCGTCAGAGGCTGGAGCAAGAATCTGGTAATTATCTCATAATAATCTAAGCTGTCGGCTTTAGTTTAATCATTAAACGTGTGGAGTTTGTTGGGCAGATGTCAGAAGCTAAAAGTTTTTATTTATTTTACTGATTCTGACTTTAATTTCTTACTAAAGTCATTGTTTTCCTTTTGTGTTTTTCAGTTTTGTGTGGTTTATTTTTAATTTCATTGTGATGACCTTTGGCCTCTGCTGTTTTCAGGGCAACGTCTACGTTAAGTGTCCATCGATCCCGGCCGCCATGGCCGCCGTCAACGCCCTGCACGGAAGATTCTTTGCTGGTAAGAGTTTCAGTCATGTGACCTGTCTGTGGTCAACCAGTCAGAGAGCAGCTCTGACACCCTCTCACCTGTCATTCCAGGTAAGATGATCACGGCGGCGTATGTCCCCCTGCCCACCTACCACAACCTGTTCCCAGAGTCCGTCACTGCCACGGAGCTGCTTGTCCCACCCCCACGCCGGTGACTCACCTCAACACTGCCCTCTGATTGGACACTGGACTTTAGAGCCAGCTGGTTGTCACACATGCTCAGTGTGGTTCCTGAGGTCTGCCAGCAGCGAGGCTGTTTGTTTGACACAAACAAGTTGCTTGCTCTTGATTGGCTGGTTCCTGACACCATCATTTCTTCCTGTTGTAGAGTATCCAAGCCCCCCCCCCCCCCCCCCCCCCCCCCCAGTATTGTCCAATGATTGAGCTCTGTGAGCTGCGAGGGGGCGGACTGATGATATGCTGTCAGCTGATTGGTTTGCTATTTAAACGTTTTTGTAAACGAGGTTTGATTTTGTAAAAAATTGTTGATTAAATTTTATTTTCAGTCATTCTGAGCTGCATCTTTTTCTGAGGGGAGCACGCCGATCCCTGATTGGAGAGAGGTGATGTTTTTGGTCGAGCTGGTCTGTCTGTCAGCAGGATAACTGAAAATTATGAACGAGTTATATACGGGGAGTACCAGGAACCCCTGACAAAATTTTGGTAGTGATCAGGATTCAGGAATTTGTAACAGTGTTCTTTACCACTGAGAGAGGGACCGTGTTCACGTCTGAGTCTGAATCAGTGTGGCCATCAGTTCGTCACAGCAAAGTTTGTTCACGATGAAAGGACGATTCCCGATCTGATGATCCAGAATGCTGAAAACTCTTTATGATGGAGTGTGACAGCATTGGCAGGCATCTGCTGCAGCATCAACAAAAGGAAACTATTTTTACGGTATTGATGCCAGCACTGGCCTCAGATCGATACTTTAGTTTCTCTCTCCTCCAAGTTCAGTAATCAGGAAGTAGACTTTGTGCCGCCCCCTCCTCCCTGTCTGCTGTGTTTTGTTGTTTTGCGATCACGTGACACAGTGGCACAGACAGTCGCTGTACTCAGTGAGGAAGAAGAGCATCGATATTTCAGTTATAATCAGAATCAGAATCAGAATCAGAAGGTTTTTATTGCCATATGGGTGAACAGGTTCACAGCATTAGGAAATTGCTGCGGTACTTCGTGCTTACAGAAAAAAACAAATAAGTATAAAAACTATAAGACAATATACAAGTATACAATTGCAAATATACAGAGATATTAGAGCTATAACTATAGCACAATATTACAAAATTACAAAATATACAGTGCAGAGACTAATTAAAAGATAAAAGAATGTAGACTATATTCCACTAATATGTACATCAGTGCAGTCAGACAGGTGCATAGACATAGGGTCATCAGCGTTTGTGGAGGGTGGTGGTAACAGTCTTAGGGTTATTGTTCATGAGTCCAACAGCAGAGGGGAAGAAACTGTTCTTATGGCGGGAGGTTCTGGTCCGTATGGACCGTAGCCTCCTGCCTGAGGGGAGAGGGTCAAAAAGTCTGTGCCCAGGGTGAGAGTGGTCGGCTGTGATCCGACCTGCACGCCCCAGTGTCCTGGAGGTGTACAGGTCCTGGAGAGATGGGAGGTTACAGCCAATCACCTTCTCAGCAGAGTGCACAACGCGCTGTAGTCTCTGTTTGTCCCTAGTGGTGGCTCCAGCGTACCACACAGTGATGGAGGAGGTGAGGATGGACTCAATGATGGCAGTATAGAACTGCACCATGGTCCTTGCTGGCAAGTTGAATTTCTTCAACTGCCGCAGGAAGTACATCCTCTGCTGGGCCTTTTTGACAACAGAGGTGATGGTGGGCTCCCACTTGAGGTCCTGGGTGATGGTAGTTCCCAGGAAGCGAAAAGAGTCCACTGTGGTGATGGGGGTGTCAGTCAGGATGATGGAGGGTAGAGGGGCTGTGTGCTTCCTAAAGTCCACTATAATCTCCACTGTCTTCTGGGCGTTCAGTACCAGGTTATTGTGGCTGCACCAGGACACCAGACGTTTGACCTCCATCCTGTAGGCCGACTCGTCCCCGTCTGAGATGAGTCCGATGAGAGTCATGTCGTCTGCAAACTTAATAAGCTTGACAGACTGGTGGTCAGAGGTGCAGCAGTTGGTATACAGGGAGAAGAGCAGAGGAGAGAGGACACAGCCCTGAGGAGTGCCAGTGCTGATGGTCCGGGAGTCCGAGACATTCTTCCCCAGCCTCACGTGCTGCTTCCTGTTCATCAGGAAGTCAAATATATGTCATTATAGACAAAACCGCTGCTGGAACTGGAAAAATAACCACATGAACCGTGAACATGTTTGAATATAAAAACTTTATTTATACAACAGAAGCTGATCCACAGTTCTTTGCAGCTGAGCGCGTTTAAATTCCAGCTCTCCGAAAATGTCTTCAAGGCATGAGAAAAACTCTGAAAGCTGTTGGTGTTAAAGTGGAGCGCAGAGATCCTTTAGGCAGAGGTGGCCAAAGTACTGCCATTCTGTACTTAAGTAGAAGTACAAGTACTTGTGTTAAAAACTACTCTGGTAAAAGTTGAAGTACTGGTTCAACTTCAGTACTCAAGTAAAAGTAAAAAAGTACAGGCTCTGAAATCTTCTCAAAGTAAGAAAGTAAAAGCAGCTCCTTGGAGGACGTTTCGACCTCTTTCTTCCATCTTCCTCCATCTGAGTGAAGTTATCTCATTCTTTGCTCTCCCTTAAAATACAGCAGCTGTTCTTTTAGCTGCAGACACACTGTGTGACAAACCGCGCACACTTTTTTTGTCCTTTACGTTTTCTGTCATTTATTTTCCTCACCGTTCCGGCGTGCAGCCTCTACGTAAAGCGCAACTTCCTCTGGCTCTTTCCGGTCTCCGAGCGAGCATTGCAGGAGCCCCTCCCTCTACCGTGTGGGGTGTCTGTCCCCCCCCCACCCTGTTGTTGCAACTTCCAAGAAAAAACCGCTTACAGTCAAAGGCCGGCTCCCGCACTGACCGGAAATGCAAACGTTTCTCAGACGCATTAAACCTAAAGTAACGAGCTCGTTTTGAAAATGTAAGAAGTAGAAAGTACAGATACTTGTGTAAAAATGTAGGGAGTAAAAGTAAAAAGAAGACAGAAAAATAAATACTCAAGTAAAGTACAGATACCTAAAAAATTTACTTAAGTACAGTAATGAAGTATTTGTACTTCGTTACTGTCCACCTCTGCCTTCAGGTGTCATTCCCACACCGCTCGGATCCAGCACATCACTGATGTTCTCAATCATGGCATGCTGCTCTTCCCTCCATCAGCTGTTAAATGTATCAGTGATGATGGCCCTGTTTTTACTTAGATATCACACATCACTAATATTTTTTCTCTGATTGGACACTGGACTGTAGAGCCCGCCCCTCTCCTACTGGTTCAATAAGACATTTATCTCTGAGTTTCTCCACACGTGGGCCACAGCAGCGAGCTGCAGGACATGAAGGAAATCCCACCACCACTCAGCAGTGACGGTTCACAGTCCTGATGTCCCCAAATATGAAATGATTGATCTTCAGCTCCAAAGTTTAACTGAGAAAACCCATCATGCTTTTACTGGTTACCATGGTGATGACAGCACTTCCTGTCTCGTGCACCTCCAAATTAAAGCGTGTCCTAAGCTCAGACGTGACCACAGCAGAGCTCTGTCAGCCCAGCGGGGGGGGGGGACTACACCTGTAAGCACAGATGTGACCGCCTGTTTCTGCTGCAGCCTGAACAGTGACAGCTTTGCTTCTTTTTTTTTTCATGAAATTTGTCTTCAGTTTTTCTGTTTCAGTGATTTCTTCTTTAAACTGTTTTAAAGTCAGGAAGTTCAGATCAGGTATCAGAACAAAGACGTAGAGCTGAAGAAACATGAACACCTGTTTACAGCTGAACTTCAGGGTTAATAAAGTTTAAGCGAACTAAAAGCAGCACACCTCACATCAGCCTGAGAAACAGAGAAACCACCATCATCTTCTCATACAGCCGTTTATACACCTGACAGGAAGTCCTGTTGTGTCTCGTGGTCTTTGTGCCTCTGAGATGCTGGGTCAGGGAGTGAGCGGGGGAGGTGGGGCCAGAAAGAGAGTGCACTGCAGTTCAGGTGGCTTCCTCTGAATGTTCTCCCTCAGACACCTCAGGACGTTACAGCAGAACAAACTCAGAGTGCAGGCTGATGAACGCTACAACAGATCTGAGCATGCTCTTGGTGTCCCTCCACACCTGAGGAGCAGCAGTTCAGTGTGAAGCTGCAGGTGATGTTTCAGCTCTGGGAGCACAGCGGTGTCGTATTGAAACTCACTATGTGCTTACGTGGTGACGTAATGAGTAACGTGGTTGAGAGGTTATGTACCTATGGCGGGCCGTTTTAACATAAAATCAGTTTCGTCTGACTATCCGTAATCACATTTAGATATCTAAAACGACATTTTGACCATCCAGAATGGTAATTTAAGATATCTGCATTTACATTCTGACTAGTAAGAACAATAATTCAAGATATCTTCAATTACATTTTGAGAGTCAAAATTCCTTTCAAGATATTTGAAATGATGTCACTGGATTCGTCATTTGACGGGTGACACATCCATAATTACAATTCAAGATATTTTAAATGTAATTATGATTCATCAAAATTACATTTTTAGTAATGTAAATGTGGTGAAACTGATTTTCTGTTAAAATGGCCTGCTATAATTTTGAGGAGAATGATTATAAGGCGGCAGCACTCAACACAACTGTTTCCCAAGTGAATACAGCATACGTACGCCACAGCTTTCCCAAGTTGTCCCAAAAACAAAGTGAGCCTGTGCAACAGTTTAAGACAGGCTGCAAAGACTGACTTTCAAGGAGATAAAGATAAATCAGACGCCATCCCAGCTAAATGCACTTCTCAATGGAGAAAGTTACTTATGGATGGTCCGGGTTTAACATTGGCTCGCACACTGGAGGTGGCTGCACAATGTGAACGAGTGGAGGAACAGCTGGCAGCGATGAGCATCACTGGGGAGAGGAAAGAAGAGGACACGGTCAGCCAGATTTCCACAACAAAGAAAGGAAAGTATTCGAAACCGGTGGTAAGGACTATTTTTCCAAAATGTGTCGTACAAACATGCATAAGAAGCAAAATGTGAATGTGTTTGAACAAGATGAGTATGCATTTATTGTGAAACACGATGATGTACCAGAGAAACTAACATTTTGTGTGGGGGGAGTTGAGTTGAAAATGCTAATTGACTCGGGTGCTACAAGTAATGTAATGGGGGAAAATGTATGGGAAAAACTGAAAGCTGAAAAGATAAAATGTTATTCATACATACCCAAAGAACAGAAGAACTTGTATGCATATTCCTCAACTCAGTCATTATCAGTTAAAGTTGCATTCAAATGTGAAATCAAGATGGAAATAAGATAGAGGAGGCCGAGTTTATTGTCATAAGAGGCAATGGTGAACCACTCCTGGGGAAAAAGCCTGCTGTAAAGCTAGAGGTGCTGAAAATAGGTGAAAATGTGTCAGCTGTCACAGATCTGAAACACTCTCTTCAAGAGCAGTACCCAAGTGTGTTCAAAGGAGTAGGAAAGTTGAACAGTAAACAAATTAGCCTGTTCGTTTATCCAGAGATGAAACCGGTAGCACAGCCATTGAGACGCATACCGTACCATTTAAGGGAGGCTGTTCAGAAAAAGATAAATGAACTGATTAACATGGACATTGTGAAATGTGTAGAAGGCCCTACACCGTGGGTAAATTCTGTAGTGATATTACCAAAGAAAAATGACAAAGACATAAGGATGTGCTTAGACATGAGAAAAGCAAATGAGGCCATAGTCAGGGAAAGATACCCCATTCCTACAGTGGATGAAATACTCCGAGGACTAAACGGCTCTGCAATCTTCAGTAAATTAGATCTCAAGTGGGGATACCATCAGCTGGAGCTGACACCAGAATCCAGGGAGATCACAACATTTGCAGTGCACAATGGAGTTTACCGATATAAAAGACTATTTGGTGTCTCATCAGCTAGCAAGCAATATCAACATGAGATCTCTAATGCACTAGCAGGCATTGAGGGAGTTGAGAACATCTCAGATGACGTGATCATACACGCGCCGGACCAAGAAACACATGACGAGTGCCTGCATGCTGTTATGAAGAGACTCTCTGAATGTGGATTAACATTAAACCCAGAAAAGTGCCAGTTCAACATGAACAGACTTGTATTCATGGGAATACTGCTGACACAAAGAGGCATCAGACCAACAGAAGAAAGAGTGAGATCTGTGATGGAAGCCAGAGAGCCAAAGAACGCTGCAGAAGTCAGAAGCTTCCTAGGATTGGTAGGCTTTAGCAGCAGGTTCATACCGCAGTTTGCTACGCTCTCAGAACCACTAAGACGTCTAACCTGAAAAGAGACTACATTTACATTAGGGCCAGAGCAAAAGAAAGCATTCGAAGCTTTAAAGGCTGAGCTAGCCTTTTTACCCTGTTTATCTCTATGTGCAGCACTTTGGTCAACCTTTGATGTTTTTAAATGTGCTATATAAATAAATGTGACTTGACTTGACTTGACAAAGCTGCAGAGAAAAGCATGTCATGGATGCCAAATCATAGGCAGACCTGATCCACCAGAACCCCTGAGAAGTACCCTTTTACCACTACGTGCTACGTGCCAATGTATCCTTGGGCAAGATACTTAACCCCAAGTTGCTCTCCGATGCAACCGTCGGAGTGTGAATGTGTGTGAATGTTAGCTAATTAAAAGTACTTAGCTTAATTAATCATGGAAGTGCTTGTATGAATGGCTGTGCATGGGTAAATGTAAAACGTGTTGTATAAGTGCTTTGAGTGCTCAGACTGAGTAGAAAAGCGCTATATAAGAACTAGTCCATTTACTATTTACCAGATGGACCTTGGCAAGATGTCACGGTAGACATACTTAAACCATTACCTTCAAACCATTCTATACTTGTACTAGTAGATTACTACAGTCACTACTATGAGTATGATGTGATGACGTCAACAACAGCAGAAAAGGTCATTGACAGTATTTTCAGTAGACATGGGTTACCTTTTTCCATTAAATCAGACAATGGTCTGCAGTTCAAATCTGAATTGTTAAGAGAATACTGTGCAAATGATGGAATCAAACATGTGAGAACAACACCAAAATGGGCTCAAGCCAATGGAGAGGTAGAATGCCAAAATGCATCCCTGATGAAGAGGATCAGGATCGCACAACCCGAGGGTTCAGACGTGAGCTGAGGAAATATGTTACTGCGTATTGTAGTATAGAACATCCAACCACAGGCAAAAGTCCAGCAGAACTCTAGTTCAACAGAAAAATGAGGGAAAAGTTACCGGACATAGGTGAGAAAAATACCGTTGCATTAGATGTACGCAATAGAGATGCTGAACAAAACGGAAAAGCAAAGATTTGTGCTGATGATTGAAGAAAAGCTCAAAAGTACTCAAACGTGGACGTGGGAGACACAGACAAAGTGGACAAGTTTACAACATCATTTAATGCTTCACCACACAAGGTTGTGCGCAAAACAGGAAACCAAGTCGTAGTTGAATCACCAACCAGAGATCGTTATTACTGGAACACGACACACGTAAAGAAATATGAGACAAATGAGACCATGGAAGGACATTATAGACAAGTAACAACTCCTGAAAAAGAAGAATGTGAAATAGACAAAGATCTTGACACTTACAGGCTCAGGGAAACAAGTGATATCCAGACCCCAAAGGATTAGAAAGACACCAGAGAGGTTTTGTGGTGACATAAATAAAGAAACAGGGATGACAGATGTAAGGGTTCTGAAAAGAAAAATGCTCGTAGTTATGAGAAATGTTACATGTGTTGTGGAGTAGTTAGAGAAAAGAAAAAACACTGTTAGAAAGCAAGACAAGAAGATGCTGGAAATAATGAAAATTTATGTATGCAAAGGTAAACTTTAATTTCAAGGGATGTCATGTATTGAAACTCACTATGTGCTTATGTGAGGACGTAATGAGTAACATGGTCGAGAGAGGTTTTGCGCCTGGGTAGGAGTGCCAAAGTTGGATGATGGACACTGTTCAATAAAGTAACTAAAACACAACGCTTTATGCAATGATTTAATTCAGACTGTTCTGCCTAATTCAGTAATAAGGTGGGCACACAACAAGCAAAACTTCCAGGAAGTGATCTAAAGCTGAGTGTGAGATCTTCTAAAGTAAAATCAGATCACAGTTTAGACGCTCGTGGACCTTTTGTCAGATGCCGTGTTGCCCCATCGCCTTCACAGTTTCACAGTCACGCTCCTCTGTGGTCACTGAGTTAGGGACAAATTGCAGCCTGAGCCATGATTGAATATGTGTTTAAGAACATGGATGGAAATGAAGTTTGGAGTGAGCATGGCTGCTAGTGATTGGTCAGCAGGGTGGTTACCAGAGAGTAAACTCCTGCAAGTGTTAGAGCTCGTTCAGGTGAATGACAGTGATGGTGATGTCATCACGGTACCTCCGGGCCAGATCCACCGGCAGACTCAGCACCTTAACAAGACGGTTCGGAGCCACTGCTCCATATCCATCATTACCCAGGGCGTGACGGAGCAGATGGGTGGCGCTGTTCTGGTCCTCCAGCACCGACAGAACCCGCCCCCTCCTCTCCAGCAGGAGGCGCTGCAGCCCGCCCAGTGTTGTGCCCTTGCCAGGAATTATGGGTCTCTGCTGCTGTAGGCCTGTACAGGGACAAACCACACAGAGGCAGGATGCTGTGAGGACAGGAAGAAGGACAGATTCATCTAAATGTGCACAGCTCTGTTCATATGTGTCAACCAGCACCACCTCTGAGTTTGTGAAACAGTCACAACATTTAATCTGCTTCATCATGGGAACCCCCCCCCCCAGCAGCCTAGGCCTATAGCAGCATAACTAAGGGAGGGTTCAGGGTCACCTGATCCAGCCCTAACTATAAGCTTGATCATAAAGGAAAGTTTTAAGCCTAATCTTAAAAATAGAGAGGGTGTCTGTCTCCTGAATCCAAGCTGGGAGCTGGTTCCACAGAAGAGGGGCCTGAAAGCTGAAGGCTCTGCCTCCCATTCTACTCTTAAGTATCCTAGGAACCACAAGTAAGCCAGCAGTCTGAGAGCGAAGTGCTCTGTTGGGGTGATATGGGACTATGAGGTCTTTGAGATAAGATGGGGCCTGATTATTCAAGACCTTGTATGTGAGGAGAAGGATTTTAAATTCTATTCTAGATTTAACAGGGAGCCAATGAAGAGAAGCCAATATGGGAGAAATCTGCTCTCTCTTTCTAGTCCCTGTCAGTACTCTAGCTGCAGCATTTTGGATCAGCTGAAGGCTTTTTAGGGAGCTTTTAGGACAGCCTGATAATAACGAATTACAATAGTCCAGCCTAGAAGTAATAAATGCATGAATTAGCTTTTCAGCATCACTCTGAGAAAGGATGTTTCTAATTTTAGAAATATTGCACAAATGCAAAAAATCAGTCCTACATATTTGTTTAATATGTGCATTGAAGGACATATCCTGGTCAAAAATGACTCCAAGATTTCTCACAGTGTTACTGGAGGCCAAAGTAATGCCATCCAGAGTAAGTATCTGGTTTGACACCATATTTGTAATATTTGTGGGGCTGAGTACAAGAACTTCAGTTTTCTCTGAATTTAGAAGCAGGAAATTAGAGGTCATCCAGGCCTTTATTGCCTCTTTTCCACTAGAGTCTCATATCCAATATCGCATATCCAAAAATAAAGGGTGCAGGAAACCAAAGAACCAATGAAAACAAAGAAGTCTGCACACCAGAGCGCTCCTGGAAAAAAATGTGATGTTTCAGGCCAACATGCCCTTTTCAGACTGAAGCAGGGCATGTTGGCCCGAAATGTCACATTTTAAGGTCTGTTCAGTTGAAATTTTTTCCAGGAGCGCTCTGGTGTGCGGAATTCTTTGTTTCTCTTTTCCACTAGTGCCTACTCAGCGCGGCTCAACTCGACAGGTCTCGGCACGGTCTTGTTTAAATTTCCATTACAATTGAGTACCACATCAGTGTGGGTGGAGTCGATATAGCAACACAGGCAGTAGTCTCTTGACGTAATTTGTTTGCCACTCAAAACACAACAATGGATGAGATAGAGGCAAGCTAACAGTAGCTAATGCCAGTTTGCTATCATCATCATTCATAAGTCCCCTGTACAATGATTTAATGGATGAAGGTTATCATTGTTAAGTATTAAAATATGTATGCTGTGTGTACGTTTCAGATGGCTCTCTTGTTGCAAAACTACTGCCGCAAAACCTTGGTCTGGGCATTCTACCGAACCTCCCAGTGGTTTGCGAGCCTCCATTTGTCAGGTTTTAAAAATTAGTCGAGTCGAGCCACGCTGGGTAGGTACTGGTGGAAATGCGAATGTCTTTAAGACATTCCTGCAGTTTAACTAATTGATGTGTGTCATCTGGATTCATTGATAGGTAAAGCTGAGTATCATCTGCTTAACAATGAAAATTGATGCAATGCTTTCTAATAATACTGCCTAAGGGAAGCATGTATAATGTAAATAGAATTGGTCCTAGCACAGAACCCTGTGGAACTCCATAACGTTAATGTGTGAAGAAGACTCCCCATTTACATGAACAAATTGGAGTCTGTTAGATAAATATGATTCAAACCACTGCAATGCAGTACCTTTAATACCTATAGTATGCTCTAATCACTATAATAAAATGTTATGGTCAATTGGGTTCTAAATGGGGGACAGACTCCCCCCTCAAGGAGGGAGACGATGATTACAGTTATCCCAAAAGAGGGTAAAGATAAACTGAACTGTTCAAATTATCACCCAATAAGTCTACTTAATCAAGACTATAAACTTTTTACTTCCATACTAACCAAAAGATTAGAACATATCCTCCCAGATATAATAAACTTAGATCCGACAGGTTTTATAAAGAAAAGACTAACCAGAGACAATATTAGGTGAACACTAAACGTGATCATATTATAAGGAACGACAAACAAGCAATTATACTGGGCTTAGATGCACAAAAAGCTTTTGATACAACAGACTGGTCATTCTTATTCAGAACCCTGTCCCGATTCAACTTTTTCAATAGGTTCTTAAAGGTAATTCAGGAACTGTACAACAAGCCTACTGGCAAGATCAGGATTAACGGGGGACTATCAGGAAAAATAAAAATTGAACAGGGCTGTACACAAGGATGCTCCATGTCCCCATTATTATTTGCCATATTTATTGAACCTCTAGCACAATGGATTAGGCAAAACACCAAAATACATGGCATCAAGATAAACCATAAAGAACAAAAGTTAGCCCTATTTGCAGATGACATCCTAATCTACTTGGCAAAACCTCAGGAATCCCTCCCAGAATTATACAAAATCTTGATGGAATATGGGAAGCTTTCGGGATATAAACTACTCCCACAAATCTCAGGTTTTAACTTTCAAATATTCACCTAATAACACTGTCAAAGACAATTTCAAAATAATATGGGACATGGAATCAATTATTTACTTGGGAGTGACCATCCCTAAAGACACAAGAAATATTGCAATTACAACCCCTTAATGACTAAAATAAAAAATGACCTATCCAGATGGAACCTTATGCCTTACCTGGGGACTTATGCAAAGACTAGAAGCCATCAAAATGATGATGCTGCCAAAATACTATACTTTTTTCAGACGATACCAGCAGAACCAGCTAAATCTATGTTCCAGGAAATTGATAAATTGATATCCAGATTTATCTGGCAAGGGAAACAGCCAAGGATTAGATTCAAGACTTTACAGCTGGCTAAAGATAAAGGAGACCTTTCACTCCCTAACATAAAAACTATTACAAGGCAGTGCAAATAAACCACTAATGGAGATGTGTGATCCCTCCTACATAGCAAAATGGAAAGAAATTGAATGTACAAATATCAGTATCCCCTTGCAAGCAATAATTGGTAATATAGACTTATTAAAAGACTTAAAGGAACTTAGCCTGTGCTCAGAAATAGCACTTAAGACCTGGTCGAAATTAGTAAAAGAAAATAAAGAATCCTGTTTGCTGATTAGATGGATAGCATACGACCAAGATTTTACTCCAAATAAAACCTTTAAAAAATGGAAGAGGTACATTGTCTAGATTATTAAAACCAACTGATAAGAGAATTGTAAAATATTGTATTACACTTTGTGATCAGGTGATACATTTTCTTCATGTTATTCCCAAATAAAAAAACTTGAATTAAAAAAAAAAATGTTATGGTCAACAGTATCAAAGCTGCACTGAGGTCCAACAGGACAAGAACAGAGATGAGTCCACTGTCAGAGGCTCTAAGAAGATCATTTGTAACCTTCACTAATGCTGTTTCTGTACTGTGATGAATTCTGAAACCTGACTGAAACTCTTCAAATAAACCGTTCCTCTGCAGATGATCAGTTAGCTGTTTTACAACTACTCTTTCAAGAATCTTTGAGAGAAAAGGAAGGTTGGAGATTGGCCTATAATTAGCTAAGACAGCTGGGTCAGTGATGGCTTTTTAAGTAGAGGTTTAATTACAGCCACCTTAAAAGCCTGTGGTACACAGCCAACTAATAAAGACTGATTGATTATATTTAAAATGGAGCCACAGTACCCAGGGTTGTATGCAGTGAGGATGTAAAACTCTGAAGGAGTAAACTTTTGGTAGCAAGAAAACGATGGAACTCTGAACTGGATTTAATACAGTAAAACCTATAAATATTTAAATGATCAATAACTGATCCCTCTGACCTGTCAGCTGATCGCCCACCAGCTGAATGACCATCTGGCGGTGCATCAGCTCCCACAGTCCGTCAGTAGCGAGAACCAGGAACTTGTCTGCAGGTCTGATGCAGTGTCGGGTGATTTCTGGCTCGGCGCTCAGGTAGGGCGGGGTCAGGTAGTGCTGTGGCATCGTCCTGACCACCTCGCTGACCGCGGACAGGATGTCCGGTCGAGTATCATAGATCTGACTCAGCATCTCCATGCTCCATTTAAAGCGAATGTCACCAAACGCTCTGAAGGGCAGCAGCAGACCCAGCAGACGGTCATGGCGGACCACTGTCCTCTGCTCTGACACCGGGTGCTCTCCCAGAATCCTTTGCAGCTCCTCAGGGTTCTGAGCGTTATGGTCATTGGTGAGGCTGACCGCAGACCAGAACCCATCCGGCTGCTGGAGCCTAGGATGGCCCGGCTGTCGCCAGGTTGGCCACGTGCAGGACGCCGTTGGAGATGTGGACGACACAGGCTGTTGCAACCAGACAGCACCGCCCGGAGGGGGGAGGTCAGAGAAACCCTTCCCCAGCGAGATACACCCGCCTATGGGCAGAGAGAGAGGGTTAACTTGCTGAAATAAACTCACCTGGAGTCTCTGCTGACTGAAACACACCTGCTCTCTCACCTGGGGGAGGTCAGAGACAGGTGCACCTGGGCTTCTACAGAAAGGTCGTAGTCAAGGCGACGGAATGCACTGACCAATGCTGATGTCATTCTGCTGTCATCCTGCAGCCAATTAGAGAAGACATAATGACATCACCACATATGAACTTTGTGCTGAAACAAAACAGAAAAAGCAGATTCTGAAAAGTCCATCTGCACCTGGTTCCTACGGTGGCCCAGAGGTGTCAGGTCAAATACAAAAGCCACAACACAAATACAAAATCTGCAACACAAATACAAAATCCGCAACACAAATTCAAAAGCCACAACGGAAACAGAAAACCACAACGGAAGTGACGCAACCTGCAACATAAGTAACAGTGCCCGTTGAATGAAACAACACGAAGAGAAGCTTTGCTTGCTGGCAGAGACGATAGTCGAGAGACGCAGCAGCTAGAGCACATGTGTCAGGCTCAGTGTCCGCGGGCCACATCTGGGTCGCGATATAATTTTATACGTCCGTAAGATTGATTTCATATGGCTATTAATGGCTAGCGGGTAACTTGCGCTCCCACCGTATACTTACAAATCCCACAATGCACTGAACAGCTGCCGCGCAGGCCAAGACCTGTGCACAAACTCATTTTCCGTTGCCAATGACACAATGATCAGTTATCAGCTGATAAAAACAACAATCATCACGTTTTTACACTGACATTTAAGCTAGCCTGACCCCCCCCCCCACACACACCACACACACACACACAAAAAAAAAGGCCAAATGAAAAGTGGAGAATGGATCTTTCGAAACAGGAGCCATGCAGAGGACCTGATTTGCTAATATCGGAGGTAAACCGTGTGTTTCTTTTCCTCGCCTACTATGTTTGATATGGGAGAAGAAGCAGAGGGAGACCTGCACAGGTGAGCTGACAGCGCATCACTGCGTCACACAGCAGACAGAACGTGTCATAAGCACCACAACACAGACAGTGAACTTATAAGTGGCAAAGATTTAAATCACTGGTAGTTTCGGATGAAATAGTTTATGAATTTGGTGACGTTCTTATCACACAGGTGCCATGAGCTACTTGAGGAAATCTGTCAAGTTCATGAAAGTAAAGGTTGAAGTCCCAGCAGGGCTTCGGGATGAAAGGTGGCTTGTGGGAGTCTCTCTGCGACACAATGAAGCAATTTCAGATAACTTGCGTTGCTTAGCGACTGTACGGTGCAAAAAAACGGAGACTTGATCGCTCAGAAACTCCCGAATTGGAAGCTATAACTTCAACTATATTCTATTAAATCGTCTCCACAGACTCCTTGAGTTGTTCATTACAGTTACCGTCTTTATTGAAAGTTATGAAAAAAAAAAAAAAAAAAAAAATTATGTTGCGTCACTTCAGTTGTGGTTTTCTATATCCGTTGCAGCATTTGTATTGTGTTGCGGGTTTTGTATTTGCCCTGACACCTCTGGGCCACCATAGGTTCCAGTCTCACCTGGTACCATGAATAGATTGGGGCCTACCCTCATCTGGTATCAGGTGTGACCAGGTGAAGGCTTTAGCATTCAGGCAGTTGTTTGTAGTTGGTATGGACCTGTACCATTCATGGATGTTGATTCTGTGATGTGTCAGGATGCCTGGTTACCTTCTCTTCGTTGTCCTCCTCCTCCTCAGTCTCCAGCCTCTCCTGCCAGTAGTTTCGGAGGCTGTGGAAGGAGGTCGCTCCTCCGTCAGGGCAGCTGAGGTCTTGGGGGTATTTGTGCCACTCCAGCAGTGGTGGTATAGCCCGTTCCTCCTCCACCGCTCGCTCCAGCTCCGCCAGGGTCCTCAGTGGGAGTGTTGCCACGGTGATATAGTAAAGACCCTCTGGCTGACGGCGTGGGCACAGGCTGGCCCCGCGTGACCGTCAAACACACCGAACAAGACGCCTCCACGGCCCGGCAGGCAGGTGGCGCTACTCTGACGGTCTTCACAGGGGAGGTTGGATGGCACATGTTGCTATGGAAACCCAAGACACCATGTGAGGCGGGTCCTCTGGGAAGGGTGTAGCTGTATTCATTTGCCTGGAAACACATGATCAATATGGTGTGTGATGTCACTGATTAACCACTTTGAGAGGTGGATTTTTCTCACCTTTAAGATTTGGTCGACCTGGCCGAACTCATCAGCCCTGCTTCCTGCCCCACCTTTGGCATCCTGCCTCCCACTTCCTGCTGGGTAATGGAGTCTGTGCAGTTCAGGCTGAGGGGGAGGAGGGGAGGACAGGAAGCAGCGCAGCTGAAACCTGCAGCGTCCAGCAAGGAGGACGGGTCGCCCCAACATGGCTGCTCAGCAGGAGGAGAACCACAGGGAGCAAGAAGCCTGGACCTGGAAGAGGATCAGAGCATGGTGGTCTTCAGGTCTGGTGCTGTTCAGGAGCGCTCCATCAGAGGGCCGCTCTGCAGAGGGAAGAGCTTCCTGCCTGTCCTACACTTCCTTTCACCAACTGTATATCCCATCTCAACTCATGGCCACGGGCACCACAGACTAAAGTCTGACCTTCCTACATAACCAGTGGCGAAGACCATTAGGGACTTCCATTAGGGAATGGGGCTCAGTGGAGCTGTTAGAATGTTCTTCCTGTATTTGATGAAAGGGGCCGAGACAGCAGATGCAGTTCTATTTTTAGTAAAACTCCTTTCTGTGTGTATCAGAAATGTCAGCATCACAAGTTGCTTTAAGGCATCCTTCATTTTGATTTGGGGCATGAAGCGAACAGCGGTCTCCTGATCAGTTTGTTTAGAAACATCATTTCCTAAACCCTTAATGGACCAATCAGCACGCAGCAACAGAAGGCCACAGTTTTAAATCAGCTTCACTGAGAGAAACACTAACGGAGCCGCCGTCTCCTAGAAACAGGTGGAAATCATAACTTTAGCTCACGCCTGTTAATGAGGTCAAACTCAGAGCGCCCCCTGCTGCATTCCCAGCTGAACTGCAGCCAGTTTCTTTGTAATTAAGAGGAAGTCAAACAACACTAACTCTGTTATGAGCTTCATCAAATCAAGAAAGACTTCAGCAACTGTTTCACATGAATTCTGATCACCAGAGTGACAGCAGAAGAATCAGTGAGCACATTCATTTCCCACACAGAGTCTGCGGGTCGGGCCCAACCCGGAAACTCCAACCTGACCTCCATCAGCTGATCGTCAGCTGTGCTGTCAATGTGAAGCTGAAACTCACCGTGTCTGTCCAGGTGAGTGCGTCGGCCTCGTCTTCCTGATTACTCCTCCTGCAGCTGCAGTTTTCTTCCACACGTGACCTTTGACACCTCCCATGATGCACTCATTAAGCAGTTACCCATAAACACTCACCTTCAGTCTGCTCAGAGTCTCACACACAGAGGCAAGGGCGTAGGAATGAGTTTACTATTGGGGGGGGGGGGGGATCAGGTGACCCTGAACCATCCCTTAGTTATGCTGCTATAGGCCTAGTCTGCTGGGGGGTTCACATAATGCACTGTTTCTCATTCACCTTATTTACTTTGTTTATACTCCCCTCTGCATTTAATCATTAATTGATATTAATCTCTGGCTCTCTTCCACAGCATGTCTTTCTCTCCTCAGCCCAACTGGTCGCGGCAGATGACCCCCCCTCCCTGAGCCTGGTTCTGATGGAGGTTTCTTCCTGTTAAAAGGGAGTTTTTCCTTTCCACTGTCACCAAGTGCTGCTCATAGGGGGTCGTTTTGACTGTTGGGTTTTCTCTGTATTATTGTAGGGTCTTTACCCACAATACAAAGCGCCTTGAGGCGACAGTTTGTTGTGATTTGGCGCTATATAAATAAAATTGAATTGAATGGACTACAGTTCAGCGTTTAACACAATCATCCCAGATATCTTAACCACCAAACTGATAAAACTGCAGATCCTCCTTCACCTGCATCTGGATACAGCACTTCCTCACTCACCACCCACAATCTGTCAGATGTGGCCCCCATCTCTCCCCCACACTCACACTCAGCACGGGTTCCCCTCAAGGCTGCATGCTCAGTCCTCTACCGTATGCCCTCTACACATATGACTGCACTCCAACTCACCCAACCAACATCATCATCAAATATGCAGAAGACGCCACCGTGGTTGGGCTCATCTCAGGAGGGGATGAGACAGCATACAGGGCTGAGGTAGGAAAACTGTCACACTGGTGCTCAGTGAACAATCTGACACTGAATGCTCTAAAAACCAAAGAACTGAAAATGGACTTCAGGAAGCACCAACAAGACCGCACCCCCCTTGAAATAAATGGTGAACATGTGGAAATTGTCACCACCTTCAGGTTCCTCGGCACCCACATCTCAGCTGATCTCTCCTGGACTCAAACACCAAGGCCCTAGTTAAGAAGGCTCAGCAGCGGCTTCACTTCCTCCGTGTCCTCAGGAAAAACCATCTGGACAAGAAGCTGCTGATGACCTTCTATCGCTCCTCAGTGGAAAGTGTCCTGACATACTGTCTGGGTGTATGGTACGTCAGCTCCACAGCTGAAAACAGGAAAGCAGTGCAGAGGGTTATCAGCAGCGACCCAAAAGATCATCGGCTGCCCTCTGCCCTCCCTGAAGGACTGATCCAGAATCAGCGCAGTCACAGGAGACCCCCCACATCCTGCCCACAACTGGTTTGACCTGCTACCCTCAAGACGGCAGACTCACAAACAGTTCTTCCCCCGGGCCATACGGACTGCAAATAGACATGACCCCCCCCCCCCCACCCCCCCCCCCCCCCCCCCCCCCACCCCCCCCCCCCCCCCCCCCCCCCCCCCCCCCCCCCTTCACACACACACACACACACACACACACACACAAAAAACACGTGTGAAATTTAATGTACAGTTTTGTGTATATTTTTTGGTGTAGATTTAATGTGTATTTTATGTACAGTAATGTCAGTTTCTATTTGTACAGTCAGTATTTTTCTACTTAATTATTTTAATTTCCCTATATTTTAGTGCAAAGAAACAGACTTTGTAGTGGAGCATGCACAATTTCATTGTACCATGTACAATGACAATAAAAGGCTATTCTATTCTATTAGATCCCATTCCTACTAGACTGTTCAAAGAAGTCTTTCCAATTATTGATGCTTCTATCTTAAAAATGACCAATCTGTCTTTATTAGTTGGCTATGTACCACAGACCTTCAAGGTGGCTGTAATTAAACCCCTACTTAAAAAGCCATCACTGACTCAGTATGCGATTTTTCCATAAAAATTTGAATAACATTTGGTCAATAGATTTAAGAGTTTGATTGTCTAAATACAGAGAGAGAGCACAGAGTAGGTAAGCCGTGATATGCCCTCCGCTTTAGATAATAATACTCGTCCTCTGAGGCTCAGATCTCTTTGGAGCCATAAATTAAGGCTTTTTTGGTTTTATCAATTAAGGGAGCAAAATTTAATGAACATCTTTCCAAATTGTTCTTAGAGATAATTATGCCTAAATAAGTGACACTTTTTTTTAACAGGAATATTACAGACAGTGCATTCTTTAACTGGTAGAAGTTCACATTTGTTTATATTCAAGCGAAGCACTGATACGTCAGAAAAGGTTTGGATTAAGCTTAAAGCAGGAGAAACTCGACTGGTATCGCTTAAGAAAAGAATAGTGTCGTCAGCTAACTGACTAATTTGGATTTCTTTACCAAAAACATAAATACCTTTCAGCTGATTTACAGAAACGTAGTCAGCAAGAATCTGAGTGGATAAAAGAAAGAGATAAGGGGAAATTGGGCAACCTTGCCTGATTCCTCGATATAAATTGAACCTAGGGGAGGTACCATTTTTTAGTTTGACAGAGCAGTTAGCGTTATTATATAATGTTTTAATTGTATTGCAGAAAAACGGACCAAATCCAAATTTATCAAGACAGCTGAAGATAAAATTGTGATGAATGGAGTCAAACGCTTTGTAAAAGTCTAAGAAGAGTATGACACTGTTATCAGTAATTAATTCTGAATAGTCTAGAATATCAAGGACGAGCCGTATATTATTGGAAATGTGTCTATTTTGCATGAATCCAGATTGTGTTTCTCCAATAACTGTATTTAATACAGATTTAAGTCTTTTTGCAAATACTGATGCCAGAATTTTATAATCATTATTTAAGAGACATATAGAATGCCAGTTATCAATGAGTAATTTGTCTTTTTTGGGCTTAGGTATGAGGGTAATAATCCCTTGATTTAAAGCGGGGGGGGGGGGGGGGGGGGTGCCTTTTTCAACGCTTTCTGAGAAAACTTTGGCGAGAAAAGGAGCAAGCTGATCACCAAATTGCTTGTAGAATTCCCCTGTTAATCCATCTGACCCAGGGGATTTGTTATTTTTTTAAATGATTTATAGAAAAAAGTATTTCATTAATTGTTAGATTAGAATCGCAACTCTCACGTTCAGAGTCAAGTATACGTTATGTATTAACAGAGTTCAAGAAATGTTCAGGGTTTCCGTTTGGGTGATTGAGAGCATAAAGCTTACTGTAAAAAGAGTAAACATAGTTAGCAATAATTTTGGGTCAGAGGATACTTGCCCTTCTATGTTTAACTCTTGAAGTGTATTGGATTTGGCACGATGCTTTTCCAATTGAAAAAAATAAGAGGAGTTACTCTCACCCTCTTCTAACCATTTTAATCTTGATCTTATGAAAGCTCCTTGTGCCCGATTTTTGTAAATTTCATCCAGTTTATTTTGTAAAGTGGCTAAATTTATGTTTTCATCATTTGACAAGTCTGAGGGACTCTTTTTGGAGAAGAACATAATTTCACTGATGATTTTGTTTCTTCAGCTTTCTTGGACTTTTTTATATTGGAACCATGCTGTCTTAAAAAATTTGCAATCTCAAATTGAAATAGTTCCCAGTTGGCCCCATATTGTTTTCAGTGTTGGCTTTGTCAAAAAAATAAGAGATTGTTCGGGAGATTTTTTGCTGAACTGAGTCTAATTTAAGTAGTGAATTGTTTAGGATCCAGTAGGCTTTCCGATTCTGTAACTGACTGATGCTACTTTCCCACCGCCGAGGTTCCGGAGCCGGAGCAAGTTCCCGTGCCAAACCCAAGGAACCGGCGAAACGCTTAAGAACGGGCCCGCGTTCCCACCGCGTTTCTGTGAACTGCTCCTTTACGTATGTGTGTGGACGGGTCCTCGTCTGGACACGAAGCCGAAGCGCACAAACGTGGGAGAACACGCTCCCCTTTCTGTGCTGCAAATACGTTTTAGGGTCCAAACCAAACTACTGCAGCACATCTGTGTGCAGCACAGAGGGAAACACAGACAGATTAGAGCAAGACGACAAGTACGCACTTTGTGTCCTTTTATCTGTGATATGAACTGATACAAAGCAGCAAGTTCAGCCTTAGAGCCCAACCTAATTCACAGCCATGAAAATCGCTTTTCTCCTGTAATACACATGTAATATGGTAGAAAACTGGATGTTGAGACGGCAGAGTCACGCCCTTCTGCTGCTTTCGTCACGCGTTCTTGGTTCCAGACCAGCTAGTTTGCGGGGCCGGAATTGAACCCGTTTTTCGGCCGAGCACCGAGTGCTTCCGCGGTGGAAAACCCGCCTAACGGTTCAAATTACGGCACAGGCTCCGGAACCCTGTTGGTGGGAAAGAGGCCTATGAGACAGATTTATTGAAATGTATATTGCTTTATGATCTGTGAGCGGAGTAGGAAGAATATGATGATGATGATGTTATTGGCTAATATATATCCAATCAGATACTAACCAATAGTCAATGCGAGACTGTCTAGATCCATCATTATTACTCCAGGTGAAAGTAGAGCCTGATGGAAATTTTTCTCTTCATAATCCTTTAAATTGTATCTCTGTATGAATGATTTAAGCAGAGTGTTTGAATCATGAAGGCCCTTTCACCCCTGATGCGTTGCGTAAAAACGACACGAAATTCTGAATCTTTCGGATGCGAACCTGTCGTGTAACCTACATACACACCGGACGCGTTGCGTTTTTGCGACTAAATCCTCCCTATATAACACACGGTGGAAAAAAAATGCAGTCGACATCAAGTGATGATGTAATGGTCCTGATGTTTCTAAACAAGAGAAGGAAGAAACAGAGTTTATGGGTTCATCCAACTCATAGGAAAGCAGCAGCAGGGAGAGTTTCATGGTTTGATCACGGAGCTGAAGCTGCATCACGGATGCTTTCACTCAAATTTCTGGATGTCAGTGGGACAGTTTGAGCTCTTGTTGGCAGAGTTGGGATCACATGTGAGGAGGCAGAGGATAATGTCAGAGAGCCGACTGACCCGGAGCAGCGTGTAGCTGTGTGTCTGAGGTAAAATATTATGATTTTATTGTTCCCACATCACTATATTCAGTACATCGGTTCTGTGTTTTGAGCTATGACCTCGCATGCTGCTAAATGCAGCGCTCTGATTGGTCAGTCCTGTTTGTTCGCTTGCGAAAGTCAGAAAAATCGAACTTGATCCGAAAAAATAAATGCCGCAAATTCGTCCTGTGAAATGACGCGGTCGGTGTGAACGGCTGCATTAAGAACAGGAGAGTCCGAAAAATATTTTTAACGCACGAAACATTCGCACGGAATTTATGCGTCCGGTGTGAAACGGCCTTAAGCTTGAGGTGGCCATTTGTCCAGTTGATTATCTAATATCATATTAAAATCCCCTCCAATTATAATAATTGCATCAGGAAATTTGTTTAGACCATCAGTCAGATTATTTTCTATCAGAGAGAGAAGCTGTGAGTTTTCACGTTTTGAGTTATACCCATAAATATTTATGGTAATCAAGATTTTATTGCAATATGACAATATCATGAATACAAAGTGTCCCTGAGTATCACACTTATAGAAAAGGATGTCACCTTGAAATTTGTTTTCTAGAGTAAATAATAATAATAATAATAATAATAATAATAATAATAATAATAAATTTTATTTATAGGCGCCTTTCAGGGCACTCAAGGTCACCTAGTAAGAGTAAGAGTGCCAGCTGAATGCTGGCTACCATGTGATGGATATATATTATTGACTCTTCCAAAAATTTATGTAATCACTAGTAGAATGTGATTCTTGAAAGAAAAAAAGATCTGTATTTAGTTGTTTGGAAAAAAGAAATAAAGCTTTCCGTTTTGTGGCATTTTTAACCCCCTGGCATTCAATGAACCTATAGATAAAGACAGTTTTATGAAAGAAAGATGTAAGTTTTGTGCGTGTGTGTGCTGTGTTACTTTCAAACTATGCGCCGATTAACAAATAAGGTGGAAAAGAATATATAGTTATTTTGAATTAACGCTACATATAGAGAACACTTACTAACAGTGTTTTAAAAGTGCAAATAAATTGCAGCATATTTAGATTTAACTTGGAGCTGCCAAACGAGTATGAACATATTTTAATGTTTCTGAACAAAATTACCTGAATAGAATGTGGGTTTAAAGTTTCTGCATATTCTTATGTCACTAGAAATTCTTATTTCGTGTCCTTCTGGATGTTGGTAGCAGAGTTGTCTAATTAGCGTAAGATAAGCTAACTGCTCCAGCTGCATTAGTCTTTTGTCCATATAGTCGGTAGAGAGACCGACTGATATACCGTTCACGCAGGCTCGCACACCGACGTAATAGGCTAACTTCCTTTCTTTCCTCGCCGTCTCGATCACCGGCCAAAGTGCCGCTCTGGCTTTCCGATCTATTGGACACAGATCCTCTGTAAAGTGAAGATGGCGCTCCTTCAATAAGCATCTCTGTAGGTTCGGGACGAGAACTGGAGGATGATTCCTCTTGGTCTGTTGTCATTCTCTCTCTTTTTCCTAAGCGGTGAACAGTATCAATCACATCAGGTAGCTTTTGTTTCCCTTCTGGAGAATGGCTTGACAGATCCTGATGGTTTCTTTCTTCACATCTTCTTTGGAGACAGTCTCTGGTACTCCATAAAGTTTCAGGTTCCAACGTCTGGAGTACCGCTCCACATCAATGATCCTTTTCTCTAACTCGAGGAGGGTAGCCCCATCTTTTTTTGCCTTATTTTCAGTCGTGTCGACCCTTTTCTTCACATCTTTAATTTCCTCAAAAGCAAAGTCAACAGATTTTTTGAGCCCCTCAATTTTTAGCGCGTTGTCAATGACCATCTTTTCTACGGTGTCAAAACGGGTGTTGATCAGCTTGGACAGAGTTTTAATTATGTCGGAATTGTTGCCGCTTTTCTCCTCACCTTGTACAATGAGGGCTTTTTTGTTGGCTGGTTCTTTACAAGGGGTCCCTGCTGGCGAGATCGGCAGCGGAGGGAACTCTTCTTCGTTCGGGAATGTCAGAGCTGCAGCATCAGCCATCATGGAGAAGTCGTGTCCCGCAGAAGTCAGGATGTTCCTGGAGGTAGCCGGCGGATTTTTGCTCACCTTAGAGGATCTTTTCCTGTCGAGAGAACACTGGTGCTGTTAAAAAGGGTTGGGATTCTGTTACGAACAATATTAATAAGTGTGTAGCGTTTAGTTGAGGATTTTCCAGTGAATCTAACAAGTTTGGCGCAACAGGTTGAAAAGGAGCGTCTGCTCAAGCCGCCATCTTGGTTGGCCTCTCATTTACACGGTGACACGTGAAATGATGAAAACGATGTAGTTCCCATGCCAGGCCACAAGCTGGCGTTAGTTTTTTCTTTGCAAAGCTTGTTTACGCAGGACGCGCATGAGTGGAGGGACACAGTAGGAAGCCAGAAAATCGTTCATTACTTACAAAACGGCCAGGGGGGCCAAGATGGCAGCGTGATAACACGTAGTTTGTTGAGCTCTCGGCACCAAACTTTAATATAAACTTTACATTTGTAAGCAAAGTTTATTCTAAATATACTCCTGCTTGAACTAAGTCTGACAACCTTTGGAGCCTTAAAAATGCCCAAGTCAGCCAGAAAAAGTGATGCCTGCGGTGAGAAACAAAACCAAGCTAGCATCGCAGCTAACGACCACAACTATAATGGCAGCATGGACTGCACGGTGCTTCCGTCGAATGAAGAGGACTTCCCGCCGCTGCCGATCACCCCAAGTAAGCCTCCTCCTGCCAAGAACCCCACTCTACTCAAATCCCATGACACAGACGTCTTTGGCTCGGACAATGCTGTCCGCACATTATCAAACCTGATCAACTCCAGAAGCGACGCGCTCGAAAGCTTGGTAGACACCATTCGCACTGAGTTAAAAGTGATGAACGAAAAAATGACTCTAATTGAAAAACGAGTGGAGAAGAATGAGGCGTCAGCTTTGAAATGCTTTATACGCATCGCTGACCTGGAAAGCTATGGCAGGCGGTGGAACCTGAGGCTGCAGGGACTTCCAGAGGACGAAAAGGAAAATGTACGTGCGGAAGTCATCAGTATATGTCAACAGGTGCTTCCATCTGAGAAAGAGAAACTTCTCGACGCCATAGATGTAGCTCATCGGCTGGGGAAAAGGCGCCATGACAACCCGAGGCCTCGTTGTGTTATCATCAGGTTTGTGTCCCGGCGGCACAGGGAGGAGCTGTGGAAAGCAGCGAAGCAGTGCCTTTCTACAGTCAAGAGGTCTGCGCTTCACGGAGGACCTGACCATGGAAGAAAGGGAGCACAGACAAAAACTGTGGCCCGAGATTAAGAAAGCAAGAGAGGAAGGGAAGACGGCCTACTTCGTTGGGGGGAGAGGTTTTATCAATGGCGCAGAGATACGGCCATAGTGGTGAAGAGAATCTATTTATCCTAAAGAAGTACGGCAGCTGTTTAACCAATTTTGTCAGGCTCATTTTGTTCTTAGGTTCGTCTGCCTGGAGTATAGTTAGCCACCATTTTCTTTAAAAAAAAAATAAATAAAAAAAATTAAGAAATAATAACGAGGGGGGATTAGAAGTCGTTAACACTGTTTATTCTATCCCTAATAGAGCTGTGTTTTCTAAAAAGAGGGGCTCTATATACATATTTAACTGTTTAAGGCTTTATTATAAATTTAAGGAACTCAAAAGGAAAATGAAGGTTTTACTGAGTTACTGTTCAATCACTTTTCCTGTTTAGTGTAATATAGCATATTGGTGCTGATCTCAACGTTGCACACTAAAACTACTTAAAGTTTACTCGAAGTTTTTTCTTTGTTTACTATTGCTTAATTCTGTTAAGTCTATCTCTAATATCTCTTAATGCTAGGGGTTTGCGTAACAATGTTAAGCGCAAAGCTTTATTTCTTTTTGCCAAGCAGTTCAGAACAGACCTTGTCTATCTACAAGAATCTCACTCTGTGCCAAATGATACCAACTACTGGAAATCGCAGTGGGGTAACTCCATTTGGCTCTCTCATGGCACAGAGCATTCAGCGGGGGTCACTACATTAAAGAACAGGTTTAATGGGGATGTTTTATGTACTAAGTGTGACCCTGCTGGTCATTTCATTTGCCAAACCATACAATGTAACGACCAGATATACATAATATGCAACATGTATGGGTACAATTCAAGACAGGAAAATAACAATCTCATTGCATCTATAGAGGATATACTGCTAAGCTGTTTATCCAAATTTCCAAATGCTAAGTTACTGTTAGGAGGTGACTTTAATATTGTACTTGATAGTGCCATTGATAAATGGCCTCCAAGGTCAACAAATAGAACAAATACAAATTTCACTGCATTCATGGATAAATTTAATCTTGAAGACATATGGAGAGTAAAATATCCTAATAAAAATGCTTTTACATGGAGCAATAAAACAGGGTCCAAGCAATCTAGAATTGATTTTTGGTTAATTTCCCAGGGTTTTAACAAAAATGACTGAGGTGGGCATACACCCCACTCCCCTCACAGATCATAAGGCTATATATGTTAAAATAAAATTATCCGTCTCTCAATTAGGTGCTCTCCATTCAGGATACTGGAAACTTAACAGCTCAGTACTAACGAATGAGGTGGTAAAGAGAGAGGTGATGCGTATGATTTCACACTTTTGGTCTAAAGCCAGAAAAGAGGAACAATTTGGCGTCAACTGGGAGCTTCTGAAGTTCGAGCTTGGTACTTTTTTAAGAAAATTCAGCAGTGATTTAGCCAAATCTAGAAAAATTGAGGAGTTAAATGTGGTGTCAAGGATCACTTGTTTGTCTAGTAAAACCCCAGATACATTGTCAGAGGGTGAAAGACTAGAACTCTCAATTCTGCAAACTAAATTAGACACACTGTATAATCTGAAAGCTAAAGGTGCCTTTGTCAGATCTAGAGCAAGATGGCTGGAGGAGGGAGAACAAAATTCTCACTACTTTTTCAATTTAGAGAAACACCACTCCAAGATTAACAGTCTCAATAAGCTAAATGTGAATGGGGTGCTTACAGATGATCATAAGATAATATCCATATACTGTAGTCAATTTTATGCAGAATTATACAGTTCCAAATTTTGCCAGAGGTCGGCTGATGCCTTTCTGAACTCCGTAACAGCTAAAAACATCTCCGAAGATGAGATGGAGCTGTGTGATGATCCTATTAGACTTGAGGAGGTTATAGATGCAATCAATCAACTAAAAAATAATAAGTCACCTGGCACTGATGGTCTGGTCTCAGAATTTTACAAATCTTTCACGGAAGATCTGGCTCCCTTTCTCTTTGAGGTTTATTTGGAAAGTATAGAAAATGAACAACTTCCTCCAACCATGACGCAAGGACTAACAACACTAATTCCCAAATCCAATAAAGACACTTCCCTGATTGATAATTGGCGCCCAATATCATTACTTAATAATGACTATAAAATATTTGCTTTAATTTTTGCAAGAAGATTGAAAATGGTACTGGGCTCAGTAATTGAAGAAACACAGTCAGGTTTTATGTCTAAAAGACACATAAAAACAATATTAGGCTAGTTATGGACATTATAGATTACTCTGATATTCTAGATGATGATGGATTTATTCTGTTCCTAGATTTCTATAAGGCCTTTGACACAGTGGAGCACCAGTTTATCCTACAGTCTTTGCATAAATTTGGCTTTGGTACTTATTTTTCTTCTGCTATAAAGACACTTTATAAGAACAGCAGCAGCTCTATTAAATTACCAAGTGGCACATCCCCCAGATTCAATCTTTCTAGAGGAATAAGACAGGGCTGTCCTGCCTCCCCCTACCTCTTTCTGTTGGTGGCACAGCTTATGGCATATCATATCAAAAATAGTACTGTGGAAGGCATCTCCCTCCTTGGCAGAGAACTAATTTTAACACAACTTGCAGATGACACAACACTCTTTTTGAGAAATGAAGGCCAGATCCCTGTAGCCATTAATGTAATTCAGGAATTTTCAAAGGCATCTGGTTTGTGCCTCAATCTTAATAAATGTGAACTTATGGCTATCAAGAACTGTACAAAACCTGAACTGTATCGCATTCCCATAAAGGAGGAAGTGCAATACTTAGGAATCTCAATAATAAAAGATCAAAACAAAAGAAGCACCGCAAATTTCAACCCAATTATACAGAAAACCCAAAGTAAATTAAATCAGTGGCTCTTACGAGACTTATCACTGAGAGGAAGAGTTTTGCTCAGCAAAGCAGAAGGAATATCTCGGCTAATATATGCAGCCTTGGCTCTGCATCTCTCTGATGAGACCCTAAAAGTTATTGATAAAATGCTCTTTAACTTTGTCTGGAAAAATAGGAATCACTATTTGAAGAAGTCAGTTGTCATGAATGCATGTGAAAATGGTGGTCTCTATATCCTGGATTTTTACACTTTAAACAATACATTCAAAGTTAATACTTTAAAGCAAATCTTTAGAAACCCAACTTCAATTTGGAATATTATTCCTCTCCATATATTGTCTAAGCTGGGTGGTATTGAGTTTTTTCTTGTTTGTAACTATGACATTGATAAAATCCCTGTTAAGATATCTGCTTTTTATCGCCAGGCCTTTCTCTCATGGTCCCTCATCTACAAGCATAATTTCTCTCCCCACAACTTTCTGATTTGGAATAACAAAGACATCTTATATAAACAGAAATCTCTGTTTTTGGAACACTGGTTTCAGAACAACATCATATGGGTTGACCAGCTATTCAATAGCAAAGGCCTTTTGCTCACCTATGAAGAATTTCTTAGAAAATTTAATATCCCTGTAACTCCTGGAGACTATGCCAGGGTATTTGGAGCCATCCCCTCTGGTGTATGTATGCTTTTTAAGGGCCAAAAGAGACTTGACGTTTATGACCTCACCTGTCTGTCTCCAGCAGACACGCCTGTAGGGAAAATTTGTCTATCTGATCAGCGAAGAAATAACAGAGCTATAAGAACATTATTTCTAGATAACCGCACAACACGACCGGATGTTATTCCATACTGGAATGGGTTTGTGGATGGGATACCATGGAGAAAGGTGTGGCTTCTCCCAAATACATATCTGATTACAAATAAAGTTAAAGAAGTCTCTTTTAAAATTATCCATAAGATATATCCTGCTAAATCTTATGTAAAAAGCAGATTCAAGAAAGATATAGATACTAACTGTAGCTTTTGTGATACATGTCCTGAAACTGTTGTTCACCTGTTTTGGTATTGCCCATTTGTTAATGCATTTTGGCAAGAACTGTGTGACTTTATTCACAGTAACATAGAAAAAAACTTTGTCTTATCGTGGAAGGCAGTACTGTTTGGTCTTGTTAAAAACTGTACACAGAGAAATAACTCTGGCTACTTGATAAACCTTCTGTTGTTAATGTCAAAATATCATATTCATTGTTGCAAATACTCTGGAAGGAAACCACTTTTTATTGCTTTTCACAATGAGGTCAAGCAATACATTCGGACAATCAAAGACTCAGACAAAAAAAGGCACTTCGAACCATTGAGGAATGTACTGCTTTGAATGTTTTCTTATGATCCTGAACCCCCTAGCATTCTCTTTTCTTTTTTGTTAAGTTAATTATCTCCTTGGACTGTGCAGTATGACTATTGTGTGTAGAATTGTTTTTTCTGAAAAAAAAAAAAAAAAAAAAAAACTTACAAAACGGCCAGTGTGAGAGGATTTGTGTGGACTGACGATGAGGTTGGATCACTGCTGCACACAATGCTGAATTACAAAATGGTAAAAGCACAAGAAGCACTTGTGAATCCACGAGTACTGTTTATCAATTTGTGCATGCAGGAAAAACTGTGGCCTTTGCAACCATAGTGCGCATGTGCGAGTCACCCGTTTTCAAATCACCCCGGTTTCAAGCGTTTACACGAGGTGCATTTCTGAAACGCTCCACTCTGGACCCCGTTTCCGAAACACATCGTTTTCACTCCGTTGTCGTGTAAACGGGGCCTTAGTGCCGTAGCTCAGACGCTGTCGGTGTGTTTCTTTCTTTAATAAATGTTTTAATAACAGCAGACTCCTCCCACTGGCCTCCTGTTCTTATCATAGCACAGGTACATTCAGCAGGTGATCTCCTACAGGAAGAGATCTGTTTTATCCTTCAGGTGAAAACAAACTTCCAGCTTCTTTCTCCAAATGCTGAAATACCGTCACAGTCACAATGTTTGAGTTTCACTAGAAGGACCTCTGTGTGTGTGTGTGTGTGTGTGTGTGTGTGTGTGTGTGTGTGTTTCTGTATTTGTGGTGTGTGTTTTCTGTATTTGCGTGTGTGTGTGTTTTTCTGTATTTGTGTGTGTGTGTGTGTGTGTGTGTTTTTCTGTATTTGCGTGTGTGTGTGTGTGTGTGTTTTTCTGTATTTGTGTGTGTGTGTGTTGTTTTTCTGTATTTGTGTGTGTGTGTTTTTCTGTATTTGTGTGTGTGTTTTTCTGTATTTGTGTGTGTGTTTCTGTATTTGTGTGTGTGTGTCGGGGCCGTGTGCAGACCGCGTGTGGCGCAGAGCAGGATCCAAACAAACCTCCACCGTTTCGGGGTCTGAGGTGAGTTGGAGCTCCGGCGGCTCGATCTGCTCTTTCCCCGCCGCAGAGGGCTCGCTGCCGCCGGCCAGCGGCGCCGCTCCGTCCCGGAGAAGAGGCGCTGCGGAGCGGATGGTGTCCTTGTTTACTCTGCTGTGGAACATATGCTAACCCGTTAGCAGGCTAGCTGCCATGACAGACTGTTTCAGGCCCCCCCCGCTCCGCACTCACAGCGGCGGGGAGCGCCGAGAAGAGCCGGAGCGGGACCCGTGCACCGACAGAGCCGGAGCCGGTCATCCTCCCTGGGCGTTCCGGCTGCTGAGCGCACAGAGGGGCCTGTTAACGGCGTTGGGCCGCGGTGAGCCCCGGGGGGCGATGCAGGTTACCACAGTTAGCCAGTTATTTGGAAAGGAGGACCCGGGAGGACCGGTGTGGGCTTCACCTTACCGCATCAGGAAGCTGATTGATCAGGGCTGCTCTAAACCTGTGGCTTAGTAAAATAGTCGGGAAGAGGTTCTCGTTGGTTCTGAGTCATTGATCTCGATGGAGACTGAGGAAACTCCTCAGAGGGTCAAAATCTGGTCTCACCTGGGGTCCTCTTTGTGCGCATTAAAAGCAGCTTCCACGGGTGTCCTTAGACAGCAGGAAGTCTCATGTGAGGAGCGCTGAGGGGTCAGAGGTCAGAGTGAAGCTGATGGGACGCTGCTGCTCCACCTGTGTGGGTGGGGCCAGGCTTGAGGAGGATTCGTCTCAGGTGTTCCAGGATTGTTCTGGGTTCCTTTTTAATCTTCTTCTGTGGTTTTTATTCTGCACCTTCATGACGATGATTAAATCTGAATCTCCTCTGTCTCCTGTCTGTGGCTCCGTCCGTGGCTCCAGCGTGGTCGTGGTGATGAGCAGTAATGAGTGCTTCGGCTGCGGCCGGACGGGCCACTGGGTGAAGAACTGTCCGAGCGGCGGCCGTGGGCGAGGGAAGGGTCGCGGCAGAGGAAAAGGTGACACCCACTGAGACACCCCATCATACATATTTCCACAGTGGGGGTGGGGGGGATTAAATAGCTTTATTAGTAGTTTTTACAGGTTCAGCTTCTGCAGAGGTGCTTTTTGTGAAGGAACAGGAAGCCCTGTAGAGAACAGCTGTTTATCTCTTTGTGCTGACCACGTGACACACCTGTTCACACGTGTCGTGTTGTTTTGCAGACCTGTTCTGTTACCGCTGCGGCGAGCTCGGACACGTGGCCAGAGACTGCGAGCGGACTGAGGACGGTGAGGACACACACTTACATGCAGCACAGCTTAATGACGGCGCCCCGCTTTAAAGACAGGTGAGCACAGGTGTGGTTTTCCTGCAGCCTGCTACAACTGTGGCCGAGGAGGGCACATCTCCCGAGACTGCAAGGAGCCGAAGAAGGAGCGCCGAAAGACAGCTGTGCGAACAGCTGTGCTACAACTGCGGCAAGGCCGGTCACATGGCACGTGACTGTAACCACGCCCACGAGCAGAAGTGCTATTCCTGCGGCGGCTTTGGACACATCCAGAAGTGCTGCGAGAAGGTCAAGTGCTACAGGTAAACTAACACTACAGGTAAATCTGCAGGTACAGGTAAACGTGTTCAGGGCCCTGATCCAGGAAGCAGCTTCAACAAACTCTGAGCTTCCTGTTCCAGAACAGCTGATCACAGTTGGTCCAATCAGCTCTGCTTATGTTCTGACAGACAGCTCTGATCCCAGGAATCACCATGGCAATGGGAAAACAAAGAGCAGCACTTCCATCTGCCTCCAGAGCAGCAGGAACATGACGATCCTGACGTCAAAGGCAGGAGGAACCGGCCTGCTGCTGGACTCTGATTGGATGACTCAGCTGTGAGCTGCCAGGACAGGAAGTGGTTTACTGAGGACACTGATGTCAGAGACCCAGAGAGCAGCAAACTCCGGGTCAGTTTGATCCAGTAAAAACTGTGTGCAGCAGTTTATGAGCATTTCAGTGATTCAGTAACTCTGATGGGCTGAAACAGCCTCGCTTTATCCAGGATTTCTGTCATAAACTCTGCTTTCATGTTCCACTGAGTGTTTCTAATGTGATTTAATGTCAGCGTCCCTGATGGATGACGGCTCTCTCAGCTCCTGTTAAAGGTCAGAGGTCAGTTTGAGCCCTGTCCATGCTGCTCACATACATCAGAGACATTTCAGGATCATTTTGGGATGACGAGACGTCAGGAACGCAGATCGAGTCGGGACAGGATAAGCTGCGCTGAACAGATCCAACATGGGATCCGGACGGTGGATCCGGGCCCGTCCGGTCTGAATCCATGATCTTTACCTGTTTTGGAGCAGTCCTGCTGCTTCCAGAGTCTGTGAGCCCTTCAGGTGGATCCGGGCTCATCATTTAATCTGTGAGCATGAATGTAATCAGATTACAGTCAGCTGCATTGTTGCTCACAGAGTCTCACAGTTACAAAGATGGAGACAGATCTGAGTGTGAGCTAATAATCAATCACTGATGGAATCTGTCCTCATGTATTGATGACTGATTTTAAAGCTTTCATGTAACAAAAGTCTGATTTCAGTGTTCGGATTCTCTGCGCTCTCACAGCGATTTTATGAACAAGCTCATGAAACCGAGGGTCATTCAGCTGGTTCAGGTGCAGGAGGAGGGGGAGGAGTCAGAAGGAACACCTGCCCATGAGCCCTCGTTCTGGAACAGAAAAGCTGGAGTTTGATCTCAGGGTTAAAAAAACTGAGAGTTGTAGCTGAAGCTGGTTCCTGAAACAGGTGCAGGTAAACACACGCAGGTAAACAGGGTAACTTGTCTGTATGCTCTGCAGGTGCGGGGAGATTGGCCATGTTGCGGTGCACTGCAGCAAGGCGTCCGAGCTGAACTGCTATAACTGCGGGAAGTCGGGTCACCTGGCGAAAGAGTGCACCATCGAAGCCACCGCTTAGCTGACCTCTGACCCCACCCCAACCTCTTCTTTCTCTCTCTGTTTGTTCCCTCTGATTCTTCTCTTGTCATTGGTCCAGAGGCCTGTCAGTCAGCCTCGTAACAGCCAATCAGAGCAGGCGGAGGGAGGTGGAGGGGCGGACTCTAAGAAACAACTTTCTTCTTCTGTGTTTTAGTTTGGTAGCGGTGTTATGATGTACAGAGCTTTGTTTAAATCTTTTCTGCCAGCCAATTGGCTGAGAGAGTGATGTAAAAAAAAATAAGCCCCTCCCCTCTGCCCTGTGGTTGAGGCTATAACAGAGGGATGGAAGTTTGTATCTTCCAAAGTTTATTTTTATTTTTGGACAACATCGAGTTTGAGCGTGATTGGCCCCACCTCCAGGAAACAGCCAATCATCTCACAGGATGAATGAGCCAATCGGGACGGGTTGCAGCAGACATTTTCCAGGTGTGTTTTTGTTGCGATTCGGGGAGCAACACGCCAACAAAAACCAACAATAAAATGACAAAAACGAGATTTCAGCTGCAAGAAGTCTGGCCGAATAAAATGAGAAAACCTTATTTTTGTACATTTGATCTGTGAGCTGCTGTAAAGGTGTCGTTTGGTCTGACTCAGACTGTACGTTTTACCTGACAATAAAAAGGTGAGGAGGATGAGGGCGGAGCCTGCTGTGGCTGTCTCTTCTTTCCACACAGACACACACAAACAGGTAACCCTCACCCCGTTCCCCGGAGAACGACTCATCGAATCAGAGGAAATGAGATGTGAAAAACCGATCACAGCTGTGACCCTCAGGTGAAACTCTGCTTTTCAAACGTGCCAGAGCACCCCACATAGAGCCAAAGGTTCAGAGCACACCTGAAAGCATCCTCTGTGTACAGCTTCTGAAGGCTGACCTGTCTCCTGTGATGCGTTTCAGCTCCTCGCCATCAGACATGTTCCACTATCAGCAGGACGGCGAGGAACCATCTGAGGTTCCTTTTTCAGTGCAGAAAGGTTCCTCCCAGAAGTACTTAGGTGCTAGTGGTTTAATTACTGTAGTTATTACTATTATTACGCGACTGATTTGCATCCCGATTAAAATGCGTATAAATGATGATACAGGAGATCAGCTCATCTCCACACCGGAGCTTCGATGAGAGATCACAGAAAGTGCAGGTGAATAATAGATTCATTATTTAACATCAGACACAGTAGAGTCATTATTTAGTTTTATTAATGAGAGTGCATACAGGAAATGAATGAAGCAGGTTACAGTGACAGAAAACACATGAATACATGTTTCAAATATTACACGAGACAAAATTCACAGTCATGTGATTTCTGTTTAATTTTGCATAAATGACCGCAAACACACACATTTCATTCATCAGTGTTTATGCAGTAAGAACTCCCAAAGCCACACCTGGACTTTATTCTGGCTAACAAAAAATAATAAATAAAAAAGAACCTGCAGCGCTGCTCATCAGCTGTTCGCTGTCTGAGCTTCCTGAGATTTAAACTGTTCAAAATGCTGAAACTGAAATGGTCCCATTTTATATGTATCATAGATTATAGATCAGAACCGATCATCTAAACCAGAAAACTGGTGTCCAAGCTGCAACTCAAACCCAGCGTCTGTCTTGAGGTTTCTTTCTCAAAGGTGATAAATGTCTGCTTGGGTGTGTGTGTGTGTGTGTGTGTGTGTGTGTGTGTGTGTGTGTGTGTGTGTGTGTGTGTGTGTGTGTGTGTGAGTGTGTGAGAGAGAGAGTCATAACCAGCAGAAATTTTGCTCTCATAATGTGATACAAATGCTTGATCCCAGAATCAGACTGGAATCAGAGAAAACTGCTCCTGTTTCCTGAGGATGGGGTCACGATGGGGGTTCGGTCTATTTTAATGGACTGTGAAAATGTGACTGCTTCTAACGCTGCTCTTGAAATAATGATTTGCTGCCTTTGATCTGCAGATCATCTTTAAAAAAGTCTTTTTTTCAGAAAAGACAAAAAACTGAACCAAACATGATGATTTAGGCAAAAATAAAACTTTGGTTAAAATATGACTGAGGCCATCATTGTGTTAGATTGTTGTATTTGTTCTGTTTGCAGGTCTCTGTATGAATCTCAGACTTTTAGCTACTGAAATACAGGAGAAATAAATAAGTCACACATGAAGAGCAGAGACCAACCCAGACCCAGCTGACCTCTGACCTCTGTAATCATCAGAACTGACCTCTGTACAATCTTTGCTCTGATTTCCTGTTTAGATGACAGGAGTCACAGTTTGAGAGGAAGCGTGTTTCTCCGACCTCTCTGAGTCTCCTCGTGGTGGCTTCTTGCTCCAGCCTCTGACGGGGACGGTCGCATTCTATCTCTCTCCTGCCCTCCCTATCTTTCTGCTTGCTGCTTTGCTGTGAGAGCGTCTCTTGCACACTGTTCGAATAAGAATAAGATTGAGAGCAATATGGATTTGGCAAACTGGGCCTTCAAGACCATGGATCGAATTTTTTCCACTATGAGATCTGGGAAAGGGGAGCCTGCGTGTCCGAGTGGAACAGACCCGGTTGGATACGTCATCGATTCTTGGAGCTCGTGGAGACCTGTGTGCTTCTCGGCCCTAGAGGTGGAAGACGTGGAAGACGCTTACATATTTGGCTATCTGGTAGCGGTATCTTTTCTGTTTGGGCTGGAGGATACCTGATTTACCGAGAAATCAAGAAAACCTGGACGGCAGTTCGACATCTGCAGAGGCTGCCGACCCAGGTGGATGGGCTGACCAGAATGGTACAGACTCAGACTCAAAGCCTGATGAACCTGAGCCGTAGACTTGGGGAGTAGCAGGTGAGAGGGGTTCGATCTGGAGATAAGGTACGGTTCTGCACAGTGAGGACGGTAACTAATGAATTTGGATTATTGGATTTATTGAATGGTTTCCCAGTGAGACTGAAGGCTGTTGAAAAAACAAGCAGCCTGTTCCAAAACAACACCTGCATTATCAGAATTCGGCTCCCTAGCCGGCCTTGGCTGGCAATCATATCTCTCCAGAGCTATGTAAGGCCCGCATCCCCCTCAGCCCTCTCTGTGATTTGTGAAGCTGGATCTGGTGTACCAAGGCCGCTGATGAACTTCCATCACTATCAGCGAACTGTTTGGCTGGGAGCTGGCATCTGGGCTCCACAATGCCCCCACCCTCTCGTCTCCGTCTGCATCCCCTCCTGACCCTGACCCTACCCACCATACTGCTATCCCGGCTTTATATGTGCAATATGCTTTTGCTGAGGTGTTTTTTGGAACCTCGTAAGGTGTTCTTTATGAACACAGTATGAGATGATTTTTTGAACCTAACTATCCCAATGTATCTCTTTCTGTCTTTCTGCTAAAGGTAGCGCCGTTGAGAAACGGCTGCATGACCTCAGACATCTGTCCCCCCCTGTCTGTGTTATGTTTATGCTTGTTTTGGATGGATGTTCTGTTAACTGCAATTTCCCCATTTGTGGGACTAATAAAGGCATTCTTGATTCTTGATTCTTGATTCATCACTGAAGCTGCTTGTAGCTGCTCTTTGAGCTGCTTTCACTGCAGAACCTGATGGTGGGAATCAAACCGACGCCTCCACTCAGAGGTTAGACCGACACAGGTCACACACCTGGAAATCAGGTTTGGTAGCGTGTGTGCTGACGTTTCATGAAACTTGCTTGTTATTCAGGAATAAGAGCACTTCCTGTTTGGAGCTGTTTGTGCGCAGTTAATTCTGTTACTGTTTATATCAAAGTTAATATTTTATGCTGTTCCCTTCACCAAGGAGGTTGTGGTTTTTTTGGAAGTGTGTGTGTCTGTCTTGGGGTGCAGAGGTCATGTTAACAATCCATTAAAACATTAAAATTTCCCTGACATCCACCACCGAGGTCTCCAAGGTCAGCTTCATTGATCGGTCCAAAATGGGCAAAAAGCCTCAAACTGAGAAAACATGATTCTTACAGGTGTGGTGTGTGTCATCAGCATATAGAAAGTACAGTATAAAGGTTTAAAATATCATATCACATTTGACCTCTGATATCGAGCTGTTTAAAACTGTTTCTTACTTTGTACTGACAGCACATTATAGACATACAGGGAATGATATACGAGGATCCTAAATATCAGGTTACATTTGACCTCTGACCTAGTCTTCAAGGTCAAATGAGGTCAAACCTTCATAAGTTGTCTTTTATCTTTAGAACGGCTTCAGATTCTGCTGCCTTTGTTTGTGTTGGGAGCGTTTAGGAAATGATACAGGTTTATGGGGATCCTAAAACTCACATTATAGTTTGCATCCCGATATCACCTTTGACCTCTGACCTCACTTTTATGTTTCATATCTGCCTAACCTTCAGGTTGACCCCAAACTCTGTTTTATCTTCAAAGTGGCAGGAGATAATAAAATAAAAATAATAAAAATAATTAGACTCAGAATCATGTCAAGTGTATTAAAATGTGGGCGAATAAGAAAAGCTGCACTTTGTTTTCACTGCGGTTCAAACTTCTTACAGTCCGATTAAAAGAACAAAGAAAACTAAATAAAAAAAATATAAAAATGTTCCTCAGAAGGGAGCTGCCGCTGCGGGGGGTCGCTGATGATGTTGTTGTAGCGGGCCGCTCGTCCTGCAGGGGGCAGTAGTGCAGACATGCAGCCGTCAGTGAGCCGGATGGGTCTGGGGAAGTGGGTGACGTGTTTCCTGTTCCTGTGCGTGCTCTGGTCGCGGTGAGCGGAGTTTAGATGGTCCGTTCTCTGGTTGTTGGATTAGAAGTTAAAAGCAGCGGAGATGGTGAGAACACGTTTCTGCTTTTAATCGGCTGTTTCGCTGACGTCACCGCTGCGGTCACGTTAATCAGTATTTAATATTAATCAGTAAACGCGTTCGGAGTCGTTTAGCTCATACACTGATGATCGCACCTCAGTCAGGCCACAGCGTTCACTCAGTTTCTCTGAGCTAAAATATGCAGATTTTTGAATGGAGTCTGGTGGGAGCTGCTGCCGCGCTTTGAGCGGTCAGACAGTGTGAACAAGCAGAACAGCACGTCTGCTCTGAAACACCTGGCCGTGCTGTTCACCTGGCTGTACTGAAAATGAATGAGCTTAGTTTGATTAAACCCCACCCCTGTTTTTAATCATGTTGATGTAGATCAGGGATCCTCACATCCAGTTCTCGAGAGTGAGTGTTCTGCAGGTGTTAGATGTGTCACTGCTTCAACACACCTGAGTCAAATATAGAAGTCATTAGCAGGACCTGCTAGTCCCGCTCCTTCCTGTCTCCTGTCGACTCACCTGTAGCTCGCTGCGTGTCAGTCTTTGTTCTTCTGGCGGTCAGTCAGGCTCCTCCTCCATGTGGGAGTGCAGCTTGTGGTGGTGGCCCTGGTTCAGTTCTGGAGGTGGAGAACTGGTTCCTCCAGGTTCCAGCATTCCAGAACCTGGAGGTACCAGGCAGACCAACATGGAGAGGCTGAGAGGAGGAGGTGTTTTCACCTCGTGTACATGATATAATGGATTCTTCTGTGAGCACCCACGTTTGCAGATGTTTCTCACTTTGATGTTCTCTGTGTGCAGGCGAGGAACGCCGAGAAGGCCATGTGAGTACTTCCTGTCAGGACTGCTGAAGACGAGCGGAGTCTGACAATTCTTTTCCTGTCCTCTTCCCGTTGTCCTTCTCTTGTCCTCCTCCTCTTCCCGTCCTCCACCTCCTCCTCTTCCCGTTCTCCTCCTATTCCTGTCCTCCACCTCCTCCTCTTCCCGTTCTCTCCTCCTTCCTGTCCTCATCCTCCTCCTCTTCCTGTCCTCCACCTCCTCCTTCCTGTCCTCCTCCTTCCTATCCTCCTCCTCCTCCTTCCTGTCCTCCACCTCCTCCTCTTCCTGTTCTTCTCCTCCTTCCTGTCCTCCTCCTCTGTGTGAGTAATCATGTCCCTCTGCTTTGTCTCTTAGGACGGCCCTGGCCCGGTTCAGACAGGCGCAGCTCGAGGAAGGAAAAGTCAAGGTGAGTTTTCTGCTGTCAGATAAACACCTGTCTGTCTCTCACCTGTCTGCCTCTCACCTGTCTGTTCGTCTGTAGGAAAGGAGACCTTTCTTGGCCTCAGAGTGCAGTGAACTTCCTAAAGCTGAAAAATGTAGACGACAGGTACTTGCACTGCAGTTCTAATGCAGTATCAGTAGTAGCTGTATTACAGGTGATAGTGACCTGACCTGTGACTGTTTCAGATCATCAGTGAGATCTCAAAGAAAGTTGCTCAGATCCAGAACGGTGAGTCCAAACGTCTTCATCCTCTACCTTTCTTTGTCTCCCACCTGTCTGACTCGCGTCCTTTTACCTGTGTCTCACCTGTCCAGCTGGTCTGGGGGAGTTCAGGATTCGGGATCTCAACGATGAGATCAACAAGCTTCTGAGAGAGAAGGTCACTGGGAGGTTCGCATCAGAGAGCTCGGAGGACCCGACTATGCGGTAAGGGACGCCCGACAGGACAAACACACTGATAACACAACAGCAGCAGCTGTTTTACTGCAGTGCCTGCACAAGCGCAAAGAGCGGAGCGTTATAAGAATGGTGAGCTCACGTGGAGCAGAAGGAAATGTTTTTCTAGCGTCCAAAAGTAGCTTTTCTCCCTGTAAGCACCATTAAACCTTTACTGGGAAACAGCTGGAGGGCCTTCATCAACCAGGTGATCAGTAAGTGAAGAAAAGAGAACTTTGTAGCTGTTTGTTTCACACAGGGGAAAAACTGCAGTACGGTACAATAGTTGCAACCCTAAACCATAGTAACTCCTGATAAAAACAGTTACTGTGGTGAGTCATGTGACCCTGAATATTTTTCTGTGTATTGGTGATGTGCTGTGGTTGATCCCGACTTGTTATTGATCGATCAGAGTGATCAAACTCAGCTGATGGCATGTTTGTGTCACAGCGCATCGGGCCGAAGATGTTGGACCACGAGGGGAAGGAGGTCCCCGGAAACCGTGGCTACAAATACTTTGGAGCAGCCAGAGACCTGCCGGGAGTCCGAGAGCTCTTCGAGAAGGAGCGTACGTATCAACCTCACTTCCTGTTTGATGTCACAGTGTCACACAATTGGTCCTCACAGAACATGTGATCTCCCAGCTGCCCCGGCGCGCGAGGAAGACGAGGGCGGAACTGATGAAAGATGTGGATGCAGAGTATTATGGCTACAGAGACGAGGAACGGTGTACTACTTCCTCTGGAGGCACAGTACGAGAAACAAGGTGGGATTAAGCATAATCCAGTCAGATTATAAAATAATCTGGTGGTTTTAAGAGGCAACGCAGTGAGATTATAATACAATGAAGTGGCTTATTAGATAATCCATTGAGATTATCTAATAAAGACCAGTGAGATTATAGTAGAATGCAGTTAGATAAAATATATTGGGATAATAATAATTCAGTCAGCTCAGGGGTCGGCAACCTGTGGCTCGGCTCTTTCAGGCTTATGCTGCGGCTCGTGGAAGTAAATTATAAGTATCCAATTGAAGTGCATTTTATTTTTGTCGGTTCGTTTTTTGTTGTAGTTCTAAATTGGAACATTATTGTGATCTTGAAATATTAAAATAAAATCATTTTATTTATTTATTTATTTTCGTTTCTCAATATATGCGTCACTCGCGGTAGCCGCTACCAGCTTCCGGTAGTATTTGCGACTCTTAGTGTTTTTTTTTCCGTGGAAACCGGGTTCAAATGGCTCTTTGAGTGTTAAAGGTTGCCGACCCCTGAGTCAGGTGATAATTTATTAATATGGTGAGATTGTAACATAAACCTGTCTGTTTATAATTTATTGGCATGAGATTATTTTTCTTCCATTGATAGTATAATTATGTAAGTTCATTATATAATCCAGTGAAGTTATATAATAGATTATATTTGCAGCAGATTCTAACATAATCCAGTGAGATTATGACACGCAGTGACATCATCACACAATTCTGTCAGATTATAATATGCACCGACATTTTATGATTCTGTCATGCTATAATCACTGATGTTACAATTTAATGCATTCAGATTATAATCTAGTACATTTGAAACTGAGTTTCTAATCCAGTGAGATTATCTGCACCATACTAAAATTATAATGCAGTGAAATCATCAAATAAGTAATCCTTTTATGATGCAGTGGGATTATAGGACAGTTAGTTTGAAGCTCGGTGGATTTGCAGGATGAGCTGCTGTCTATGAGAGAGAGGTCTGACCTCAGGGTGTGTGGTGTGTGTGTGTGTGTGTGTGTGTGTGTGTGTGTGTGTGTGTGTGTGTGTGTGTAGCTGTGTTGGAGGTGGTGCAGAGGTGGAAAACGGAGAAAGAATCTCGAGTGTCTGGAGACAAACAGCAGGAAGAGGAGGAAGAGGAGGAGAGCATCTACACCGTCCACAACGAAGAGGTGAACTTTCTCTCTATCTGCTGCACGCTCAGCCAATCAGCTTGTGTCAGCTGACCTCAGCACACCTGAGGGCTGCACAGTTCACACTCAGAAACAGAGTCTGATCTGAACCGTGTGATTCTGCAGGTCTTTCAGGTCACTGATGAAGCTACAGAATGTGAAACCTAAACAAATGAATACAGACTCAGGTGTTTCCAGGTTTTTGAACACTTTTCAAAATCTGTCTGTGCAGCTTGATGATGAGGAGAACCAGGAGGAGCAGGAGGGAGAGGAGGGAGGAGTCGCCTTCATTGCACATGTACCTGTTCCCTCTCAGAAAGAGGTGAGGCACACACATACACGTTTTCCTGTAATGTGAGGACTGTGATTGCCATAATTAATTCCAAGAACCTGAAGTTTGATTTGAATCTTAATTTCAAACCTGCTCTAAACTCTGTCCTCTGACGAAGAAGGCGCAGAACATAAAGCTGTTACAGCTGCTACGAGTCCTCACAGGGCTGAGGTTCCTTTCTAATGTTCCTGCGGTGAATCTGTGTGAAGCTACAGTGTGGCCTACGCCACTGCACAGCGTACCTGTGCATCATGGTTACATTTCCCAGAAGGTGTATGTCAGGTTACGGCATAAGGTTTCTGAAGGGTTTGTTCTTGTGAAGTAATGTAATTCCAGTGTAACCTGTCGGTCTGTCTGTCTCAGGTGGAGGAGGCTTTGGTCAGGAGGAAGAAGATGGAGTTGTTGCAGCGTTACGCCAGCGAGACTCTTCAGGCTCAGAGTCAAGAGGCCAGAACTCTGCTGGGACTCTGACCGACTGCCCCGCTTACACCCGTCTGTCTGCTGTTGTAAATAAAGGCTCATTTTGTATGGTTTCTTATTAAAAACTTCCTGCACTGCAGTTTGGTAGCTTTTACTGATCTGAAGTTTTAACCCTTACCAGAGCCTCAGGTCTGCCTCCTGCTGGGTAGCAGTTTGTTAAACAGGTTTGGTTTCTCATACGTCAGCAGGCTGATGAGCCCAGTCTTTGCTTTTTTCACACAGTGGTGAAACTGCAGACAACCAGAAGCTTTCACATCCTTAAAGTTCCTGGACCAAATGTTCCTTGGGTTATAAAATGTTTTCAGAAAGAGCATCACTTTTAACTTTGCTGATATTTATATAGCATCAAATCACAACAAACAGTCACCTCAAGGTGCTTTAGATTGTAAGGTAAAGACCCTCCAATAATACTGAGAAAACCCAACAGTCAAAACGACGCCCTATGAGCAGCACTTGGTGACAGTGAGAAGGTAAAACTCCCTTTAACAGGAAGAAACCTCCATCAGAACCAGGCTCAGGGAGGAGGGGGGGGTCATCTGCTGAGACTGTTTGGGCTGAGGGGAGAGAGCCAGAGATTAATAACTAATGATTAAATACAGAGTGGGGTATAAACAGTAAAAAGAGGTGAATGAAAAGAAACAGTGCATTATGGGAACCCCCAGCAGCCTAGGCCTATAGCAGCATAACTAAGGGAGGGTTCAGGATTACCTGATCCAGCCCTAACTATAAGCTTGATCATAAAGGAAAGTTTTAAGCCTAATCTTAAAAATAGAGAGGGTGTCTGTCTCCTGAATCCAAGCTGGAAGCTGGTTCCACAGAAGAGGGGCCTGAAAGCTGAAGGCTCTGCCTCCCATTCTACTCTTAAGTATCCTAGGAACCACAAGTAAGCCAGCAGTCTGAGAGAGAAGTGCTCTGTTGGGGTGATATGGTACTATGAGGTCTTTGAGATAAGATGGGGCCTGATTATTGAAGACCAGAGATGGCAAAAGTACATGTATTCTGTATTTAACCCTTTCATGGCTGAATTAAGAGAACCTCAGTCAAGATTTTTTCATGAGTGTTTTTATTCCTCTTTAGGGATGGAAAACAATGCAACTGAAATTTTGTTTATGAACCTTTTTTTCATAGATTTACAAACTTGTACACCCAGCTGGACACCATGTGTTTGACCTTTGAATCAGAGAAATATGTGTTTAACAAACAGAAAATGATACTGCATCCTTAGATCCACTGTCACTACTGCTAGTGTTGACTAATCCCGATCCCATTAATTACATTCACATAACAAAGAAACTACCCATGACTGGCCAGTAGGTGGCAGTGTATACGATGATGCACAAGCATCCACTGGCTTGGCTGATATGCAACTATAACAACAAAACAAATGCATATAGAAGAGAACAGCTTTTGACTAACTCCAATGTAGTGACTACTATACATGAAAGGGTTAAGTAGAAGTACAGATACCTGAAAATTCTACTTAAGTACAGTAACAAAGTATTTGTACTGTTCAAGACCTTGTAGGTGAGGAGAAGGATTTTAAATTCTATTGTAGATTTAACAGGGAGCCAATGAAGAGAAGCCAATATGGGAGAAATCTGCTCTCTCTTTCTAGTCCCTGTCAGTACTCTGCCGGAGCTGTAGGCTTTAACCGAAAACTGAGTTTTACTGTCATGATGTCATCACAGTAACTCAGGTGAGCAGGTCCCCCACCTCCATGCCCCCCTGCAGTGACTGTCTGACCCCCAGTTTGAGAACTGGATCTTCCTTTAACTCTGAGAAGCAGCCGGGGTCAGAGAACCAAGCCCGCCAGTACAGGAAGTGACATTGTTAGTATAATGCTGCATTGTAAATACTGAAGTTGCTGCAGTACTTCAGTCTGTGTCATCATGTGGCTTCAATCTTCCTGCTGATTGGTTGATTGGTGGCAGCATTCTACAACATGTGATTGGCTGATTAATGACCTAACGCTGCATGTGATGTCATGTGAGGAGAAAATTGCAGTCAGCCACATTCAATCAGCAGCTCTGAGAGTGTGTGTGAGAGAGATATTATCAGCTGGTGATTAAAGATCTACAAAGAACATTAAATGTCAGTAAAATGCAAAGACAGCAGCAGTTAATCATGAATCTGCTGGTTTCTGTCTCAGAAACAAAGATCTGAATGATTCTGGGTCTGAGTCGCTCTCAGTGCTGCTGCTGAGCCTTTAAACACATGAAAGCTTCTGTCCCACAGCCTGATGGAGGACACATGGAAATCAGGGTGAGATTAACGTGACTGATTGAACAGGTATGAACAGGTGTTCTTGGTGTGTTTCCAGCAGAGACGCAACAGCAGGTTAGAATCAAGCAGAACATTTACACCTTTCCTAAATCCCCACATTAATACACACACATTCAGTGACAATGAGATGCTTCATTCAGAGGTTTCAGTAACGAGCTGCTCATATAAATGTGTTCCCAGCAGAATCTGAATCACTGAGAACGTGCTGAACAGCTGATTTGAGACTCTGAGCATCACATGCTGCTGACAGGTTAGTTTTTATTCTCTCAGCTGCAGACTTTCTGCTGTTTGAGGATTTCAGAGTCAAGATTAAATATGAATTCAAACAGAGGCTCAGTCTGTGTACACATCTGATCTGAGGTCAGTGAGTACAGTGTAGGCACTATGTTCTAAAGATCTGATTGGTCAGCGGGCGGTGATTCCATACCTGTTGATCTCTAATCTGGATCCTAACCTGCTCCGGAGCAGTTACCATAGCGATTTACCCTGGTAGTACCTGAACCACCTTTGTATTAGTGAAAACCCAGAGTTCACCTGAAGTTACCTGGTGAGGCCAAATCCTGCTTCACAGTGCAGGCCCCGTCTGGTTCCTGAGGCGATCCTCCATCAGGACAGAGGCTCTGAAGTGCTGCTGGATTCAGGTGACTCCTCCTGCTTGTACAGGAACAGCATACACCTCATTCAGAGGAATTCTTAGATCTTAGATCATATGACTGACATCAATTATCTACTTAAAGCAGCAGGTAATCAATAAATCACAATAAAAGTGATCCAGGTTAGTTTGAGGGCACGCCCCCTCCAGCTGACACAGGTGAACCCTCCCTCACCACTTGTCATTATCTCTCAGGTTGTTTACTGTGTGCTGACTGCTGAACATCAACAAACAGAAACATGAAGATGTTTGTGGTGACATCATAGACCCTCTGCATCAGGCTCCTCCCCCTAGTGACATCACAGGTGTGTGGGTATAAAGAGTGATGAGTGGCAGCGGGACATACGACATCATGTGGTGTCGAGGCTTCCTGCAGCAGACGGTCCGACACGTTTCTAGCAGCAGACAGGTTGGTGTGTGTGTGTGGTGTGTGTGTGTGTTTTTATATCTTTGACCTCAAACTGATAAATTATTGATAATCTGTTGATCGTGTTTTTTCTAATTTGAAAACTTTTTTCTTGTTCACTCGTTACACTTTCAAATGCACTCAGAGGTCACATGATACATACTGTGTATGCTGTATACAAACTACTGGTTACAAATGTATATAGTGTTTTGATGTATATGTGTATTGATATATAATGTATATAGTGTTTTCTATTTTATTTTATTTCATCCTTCTTTTCTGTACTTGAGCTGCTGTAATATGCAAATTTCCCCATTGTGGGATCATTAAACTTTTATTTTATCTCATGATGTCTCACCTCTGAAACACAGTTCAACCCTCACCTGTCTCACCTGTCTCTCAGGCGGGTGTCCTCTTTGATGTGGATGGTGTCCTGCTCCGCGGGGGTTCTGTGATCCCAGCTGCTCGGCGAGCTTTTGGGAAGCTCCTGGACAGAAACAACGACTTCCTGTTTCCTGTCATCTTTGTCACCAATGCAGGAAGCTGTCAGAGGCACCACAAAGCCCAGCAGCTGTCTCACCTGCTGGACGTGCAGGTAGGGGCTCAGACAGGGTTTTACTCATGTTTGTGTTTGAATGTTTTCAACAGACTTTCAGTTTAATAGCATTTAATTACTGAACTTCCTGTTTTTATTCCAGCTGTTTATTGATGATTATTGAAGCTTTATTGTAGGGTCTTTACCCACAATACAAAGCGCCTTGAGGCGACTGTTTGTTGTGATTTGGCGCTATATAAATAAAATTGAATTGAATTGAATTATAAATAATTTAACATAGTCAGGTTAAGCAAAAAATATAGAAGAAAAAAATACAAAACGTGTGATTTTGAGAAGATGAGACTCTGTGAGGCAGGTCGAATCTGTAACATGACACCTGTCACAGTTCAGATCCTCCCTACCTGAGCTTCTCAGCTCAGTGCATCCATTTCTCAGGAAGCATCTCTGCTCTGAGTCTTTGTGTTAAACTCACCTGTCAGTGAGTGTCCTCTCTACCTGTGTGTGCATCTCAGGTGATTCTCATGCTTATGGTCCAAGTGCTGCAGAGACAGGCAGAGGGTTTGTCCGTCCTCACAGGACTGCCTTGTGTTTTAATGTCATTAAGTTGTAACTTTAAGTGGTCCCATGAGGACATCAGAAAGAAGGCAGGCTGAGATTACAGCTTGGGGGGGTAAGGCAGTCAGTGAGTGCAGAAGGCTTTACAGATGATATGAGCAGAGGAGAGTGAGAACAGTCAGAATTCTGCAGAAACATACAAACCTCTTAAAGAACCTTAAAGAACGTGAGTCTGTAGAGTCCCCTCACAGTAAGAACTGGCTGCAGATCAGTGCTGTGAACTGGTTCCTGATGGATGAAACCAACCAGAACTGAGCTGAGGGACACTCAGAGATCTCACAGCATGTGACAGTCATGTGATCACTGCAGAGCGACGCATGGACACAGAGACGTGCCTTCATATTACAACCATCTTCCTCCTCTCTGCTGGCATCTCCTCTTCATTACTTCCTGAATCCTCCTAATTTGAATTTAGTCATGGGACCACTTAAAAAGTTATAACTTAATGGCATTAAAAGACAACAGACTCCTGTGATGACGAATAAACCCTCAGTCTGTTTCAGCAGCAGAGCCACACCTCAGACTGCGAGCATGAGAAACAGTATCAGAATCATCTGAGAAGGTCCAGGTGTAGCTCACCAGTTTGAGCAGGTGACCTGTATCAGTGTTAATTTCGTTGATGAAATATTTTCGTCATAGTTTTCGTCGATGAACCTTTTTTTCATGATGATAACGAGATGATAACTAAATAAAAACTACCTAAAATGACAAAAACGATAACGAAATTAATTGACACTTTCATCAACAAATGAAAACGAGACGAAAACGCTTGGCGGGGACAAAATCCATTCAGAACTGATTTAATTTTGTGACAGGTCGGGTGAAGTTAAGAAAACATCCAATCAAACGCACAGATGCACAAATTTGCTCTAAACCCGGGAAGACCAAACTAGCCTGTGATTGGTCGTTACTTCCGATAGAACTAAGTGATGTAAACAATGTCAGCAGGGAGAAAGAGAAGAGCCGATGTATGGACACATTTGTCCTTTGACGTTGTGACAAACTAAACGATGTGTAAACCACGTGGGGCGACTATCTCGGGTAAAAACACAACAAATATTAAACAGCATCTGCAAACCAGTCACCCAGATCTCCATGCAAAGGTCAGCATTTTAATGTCATGCAGGGTAAAGTGTTTTTCCCAGTTGTGTTTAGAGAAAATCTCCACCCCGCGGTGGATTAGCCTTTATAATCTTAGTCCTGAACACTGCCCTGTACCTTTCAGAGCGTCCTGCTGTAAACGCTGGATTATCTCAGTAAGGTGGTGTTAATGATCAGGTGTGTGGAAGCATGTTAATATTATTATAATATGCCATAACTTTGAGTAAATGTTTAATTTTGTGTAAGTGTGTATAATGACTAATTCAAGGGAACTGAAGAAAAAGCATTTACATTTTACACCCTTTATATTTTAGTCGACTGAATCGACTGTAGATTTAGTGACTATATTCTTACACTAATTAGTCGACTAAAACTAGACTAAAACTAAAACTATTCAGATGACTAAATTATGACTAAAACTAAATTACATTTTCATCAAAAGACTATGACTAAAACTAAATCAAAATTTGCCGTCAAAATTAACACTGCCCTGTATGCCGTAATGCTATTGCAGAGGTCTGGGGCAGTGACTGGATAGAAGTCTAAGAGAACCCTAACCCCTCCTGCTCACCTGATTTCAGTAAACTCTTTCCTGAAGAGTTTATGGTCTCAGTCTCAGGTTTCAGGTCTGACTGAATAAAACATGAAGTTCATTTTGGAAATTATGGTTCTATTAGTCACAGAGGAGAAGGAAGCAAGGAGGAATAGGGTGGGGCTATCTGCGACTGAAAAATTACTGTCGGGGTGGCTGTAGCTCAGTAGGTAGAGCAGGTCACCTACTGATCGGAAGGTCAGCGGTTCAATTCCTGGCTACTCCAGGCTACATGCTACTCCAGGCTACATGCCAATGTATCCTTGGGCAAGATACTTAACCCCAAGTTGCTCTCTGACCATCCTGTCGGAGTATGAATGTGTGTGAATGCTAGTTAATTAAAAGCACTTAGCTTAGTATAAACATGGAAGTGCTTGTATGAATGTGAGTGCATGGGTAAATGTAAACATGTTGTGTAAGCGCTTTGAGTGCTCTGACTGAGTAGAAAAGCGCTATAAAGAGTAAGAGCTAGTCCATTTACCATTACCATTTACCATGAATGTACAACGTCTCCTATGGTTAATTTTTTAAGACTGTTTTACACTGAAGATAAACATCTCAGTTAATATCACTAATTAATGGAGGCACTTTGATAACCAAGCTACGTAGCTCTAGGTCTACCCAATTAGCTTCACCCTCTCTGTCAAATATGGCCACGTTTATAAGTTTGATGGACAGTGGCTGCATCCATCTTTTATCTACAGACTGTGGACTGGACCACCAGTCATGTGATCGCTTTCTCTCTCTGTCTGTAGATCACCCCAGAGCAGGTGGTTCTTTCCCACAGTCCCTTGCAGATGATGAAGAGTTTCCATGATAAATGTGTCCTGGTGTCCGGACAGGGGCCAGTGGTGCACATCGCCAACACGTATCCTTATCAGGGTAAAGACAGGAACTCATCCTGATCCCCACAGAAACCGATCAGGTTCATCTGAACTTTACAAACGTCTCCTAACAGTTTCCTTGAATGATGTGAGACACTGTGAGCTGCTGGTAACACATAAAGAGGAGTTCTTGATCGTGTGACTTTAAATGTTTGAATGTGATGAAGAATCTGAGTGTTACAGTCCTGAACGCCTCCTCCAGTTTGGGTTTTCAGAAGGTGGTGACGATGGAGCAGCTCTCAAAACACCACCCCCTGCTAGACATGGTGGACCACAGCAGGAAAACCACACTTCCTGTGAGTCCTGCAGACTTTAAACAAACAGTTTCTGATTTGTCAGGATGAGACTTTGTTGTGTTAGGTAAACACAAAAGAACAACAGTAATCAGTAAGATAGAGCACACTGCACATGCTCATTAGCATTCCAAACTTATCCCTGTGTTTATTTGATGATCACTTTGTTTGTTTCAGTCATCACCTCTGCTGAGTCTTCCCCAGATACAAGGTGAGACAGCCTACACACAGGAAGTGGAATGGCTTTCCTAGAGCACCTCTTAACTCTGACCTCCTGTGTTGCCATAGCGATCATTCTTTTTGGGGAGCCAGTTAGATGGGAGACCAATCTGCAGCTGCTGATTGATGTACTCCTGACCAATGGCAGGCCAGATTGTGTGTACGAAGCCCATCCTTCAGCACAGTTGCCTGTCCTCGCCTGCAACATGGACCTCCTGTGGATGGCCGAGGCCCCATCGCCACGGTAAATACCCCACACTTCCTACTGGCACTAAGGTGGAGGCTGTCCTGGTGGAGGCTGTCTGACCCTGCTGCATTGCTGTAGGTTTGGTCACGGGATGTTCCTACTGTGTCTGGAGTCGGTCTACAGGAAGCTGACGGGCCACGAGCTGCAGTACAAGGCGCTGCTGGGAAAACCCAGCCTAATCACATATCAGTATGCTGAGCAGATGCTGCGGCAGCAGAACTGCAACCGCAGGCTGAACACCATCTACGCTGTGGGGTAACCAACCCACCCATAACAACACCTGTAATAACACTGGTAACACCACATGTAACAATACCAGTAACAACACCTTTAACATCTGTAACATCATCTGTAATTACATCTATAACACCATTTATAATAACACCTGTAAAACCATATCTAACAACATATGTAATAACACCTGTAAATATCCCTGTAACAGCACATTCAACACGGTCATTAACACCATCTATAATACCTGTAACATTACCTTTAACAACATCACATAATTCACAAAGAAAAAACAATACAGCTTCATCAACTGCACCAAAGGATAGAACAATTAAATGTGGATTATTAAACATTAGGTCTCTCTCTTCCAAGTCCCTATTAGTAAATGATTTAATAATTGATCAACATATTGATTTATTCTGCCTTACAGAAACCTGGTTACAGCAGGATGAATATGTTAGTTTAAATGAATCAACACCCCCGAGTCACAGTAACTGTCAGAATGCTCGAAGCACAGGTCGAGGAGGAGGATTAGCTGCAATCTTCAATTCCAGCTTATTAATTAATCAGAGACCCAGACAAAGTTTTCATTCTTTTGAAAGCCTGACTCTTAGTCTTGTCCATCCTAATTGGGAAAATCAAAAACATGTTTTTGTCAATTCAATAACCACATCACTGACGATAGGGTACACTCTTTATTCGTTGCCATCAACAAAACTACAAACTCCCAGCACCCCCTGTGCACTCCTCACTCCACCCTCCGACACATGCGCAGTAGGATAATACAACTTAACAATCTCCCCTCTTTCTTTAAAGAATACAGAACAAATTAAAACAACATTTTAACTTTACTTATTTGAACTTAATCTTTAAATTGCCACTCCCCCTCACTAAGGGCTCTCAGCAGTCCAAGTGCAGATGCTCCCACTTTTGTTAAGCAGTTAGCAAGCTGCTCTTTGGTAGATGTCCATATGATTTTTTGAATTGTCCCTGATTCCATAAGTTCTTTGATGCCGCTGATCTCAAGTCGAAGTCTCTTTTCAGTTACAGATTTTGTAGACTTTACAGCATCAAGAAAGGAATGGTTGTCTGTTACACAGATAATGGGCAGAATGTTGTGTGTGCCATCACCAACCATGAGCTCTGAATAGAGTGTAGCTAGAAAGACAGCACTATCAATTCCATCTGCAAGTGCTAAAGTCTCTCCAGCTAACGTGCTTCGTACCACTCTCTTGATCCGTTTTGACTGCCAGCATATAGGTGAAAATTTTCCATCTTCTCCCATCAGCATGATGAAGTGTCCACCTTGTGTTCCTCCATCCGCGAGGTTTCCCATAGAGGAATCACTGAACACCAGTAACTTGTGGTTTTTGTTGTCTCCCAGATATTGGAACTTCAGGGTAACTTCTTCGGATTTAAGTTTTCTGACCAGTTTGTTTGCACAGTGCAATGTCTGGATGGTAGCATGTTTTGTATTTGACGCCAAGATGGATATGTCACACATGATGTCAGGTCTGCTCTGTCTTGCTACCCACAGAATCTGTCCAATCTTGGATTTTAACATATCCATCTCTGTGTTTGTTAAAGGAGCCTCCCGCTGTGGTGCTCTGGTGGGATTTATAAGAACGGGCTGTAGGTTTTTTATGTATGCACGCTGTTGTACTTTTATTTCATTCTGCAGAGAATGAACCTCCATCCCAATGTAGTTGAAGCTGTTATGTTCTTCTCGTCCAACTTGAAAAGCAGCTTTCAGTTTGGGAATAACAGCTGAAGAGAACATGTCTGACCCACCCCATACAAAGTCATCCACATGGCATGCAAGGACTCCTGTCACCTTACAGAAGTCATCTTGCCAGTAGAAGACAGCTGGATCGACTTTTGACACAGTGCCTCCCAGTTTCTGCATGGTTTCTCTCACCTTGTTGTACCAGAACAAGGAAGCATCTGCCAAGCCATACACACATTTGTTTAGCTTCCATACAAATCCTTCACTTTCTGCCTCTTGAGGTGGACGGATATACATATCCCGGGTTAAATCTTTACCTTGCAAGAAGGCTGCTTTGATGTCCATGGAGTTCATTTTCCATTTATTCTGACATATGACGGCTATGACCATCTTCAGGGATTCGGAGGAACAAGTGGGTGAATCTTTAGGAAGTTCTTGAGTGTTTATTTCTTCAAAGCCTCTTGCAACCAGTCTAGCTTTGGGTACAATGCCCACTTGTGTTTTCTTGAGTGTGCACACCCATCTCGTTGATATGCATTTCTGACCTTCATCTTTTTCCTCTGTAAATACATTGTTCGTTTTCCAGTTGTCAAGTTCAGTTTGTTTGGCATGTGAGAAAATATCCTCATTCACCATTAATATTTCATCTCTGTTGCTGTCGGTGTTTGACTTGACATTTTCAACTATTTCAAGGTTGTTTACCTGTCCCATATCAACTGATCCTGTGGATCCAGCTTTTTCCTCTGGCTCACTGTATTCCAAATTGTACCAGTTTCTGTGTTTCCCACTGGCCTTTCCTGCCCGGCTGGTTATTCTTCCAGAATATTTTTGTCCTGTTTCTTTGTCTGTATATTTAACTACTTGTCCAGCTTTCAGTTTCAGTTCTTCACTGACGGTTGTTGAGTGTGCCAGTGGGAGATCACCCTCTCCAGGCTGTACTGATTCACAGGAGGATTCGTTGTTTTCTGTAGTGCGATGTGGTCCATCCCTTGTCGATGTCACCTCTTCATGTTCGCTTTCAAAATCAAGTCCTGCTGCTGGTGTTTCAAAAGTTTTTTCTTCCGTTTTGGTCAGATTTTCCTTCTTAGTTTCTTCCTGTTTTTCTTGTGTTGCATTCACTTTTCTTAGCTTAGACTGGTGTACTCTGACATATGTTCCACCATGCCTGACAAATATTACTACGCCATCTTGGCCAATAACCACGCCTGGACCTTTCCACTCTTGACAGTCTGTACGTTTATAATAGACTTTGTCTCCTGTTTCATATTTTTCATCCGTGGGCCGCAGCTGTTTTCGAAGGGCTCTTCGTATCCTCTCAGAACATTCAGCCTCAGCAAAAGCCTTTCTCATGCATGCAGTGTTGCAGTCTGATGACCCATCCATGTGTTGACATTAGTTTCCAATGCTGGAGGTCTATCAGTTAGGACTGAAGGTAGGTTTGGGTTTTGTCCAAAGACAGTTGATAGGGGCTGTAGCCGTGTACATTGTGCATGCAGTTTTTTGCCATCAAGCCCAGTCCAGAGCCATTTTCCAGTCACATTTGTTGTCTCTCTTTACCTTAAGTAACATTTCAGTGAGATCTGATTGTGTCTTTCAGGAGGCCGTTGCTCCATGGACTGTATCCTGCTGTGGTTTTAACTTCAATGTTAAAATGTTCAGCCATGTCTCTTATTTCTTCGTTGTTAAATTCACCTCCATTGTCACTGAATAGTCTGCGTGGTGGACCATGATGCTTATCAGCAGTGAATAAAGTGCTTCACTATCTCTTTGGGTCTTTTCGTGGTGATAATACTTCCTGCACTGAACCTTGTAAAATGATCAATGGCATGTAGATACCACCAGTCCTGGCTCATGCAGGTCCACAGCTACGGTTTCATTATATGTTGCAGCCATGGGTAAACCCACTGCAGGTTTGTGTTTTGGTTTACTGTATCGAATGCATATTTCACAGTTTTCTACAATTTCCTTCAGGATTGTAATGCTTCCTCATCAATGTTGCCTGAGCAGGACAGGAGTTTTTGCAATCTGTCAACTGAGGCATGTCCAAATTGTTTATGCAGCTTAGCAGTACTGCTTTTTTTCCTTTGTTGTCATGTTTTCTGTCACGATGAGAATTTCATCTTCATCATTTGATGTCTCGTTTTTTTCAATCTGACTTTCATTGTTGTTCCTTTCCTTTCTTAAGTTTACACAATAATGTCCAGAAGATGTCAGTTCGAGTTTTACAGGTTGGTCAAACATTGTTGCCTTGTCTTGAGCAATGTCCAAAACGGCACTTGCTCTCTTCAATGATGTTTTGCTCAAAAGCATCGGTATATCTGCTGGAACCACTTCTGTCTCTATTTTGCATCTAGTTTCTCCAATTTTTTGCTGGAATGGTCACTTTTCTTATGGATTGCACAATTTTTCCATCCCCAAACCGAAGGGTTTTGTACTCTTTTCATCTTTAATTTTTAATAATTCTCTCTGGGGTAGTCCACTTACATAATCTGCAAGCCATTTTTCACCACACACAGTTCTTGTACAGGCAGTGTCAATCACAGCAGATCCTAAAGCTTCTACCATGAAAATGTGTGCATCAGAAAAGGATTCGTTTGAAAACAGAGCAATGTTACATTCTTCCACATCATCTTTTGATCCCTCAACATTTGTTAGTTTTACATGTCTCTTTTGTTGGGGCAGTCTTTGCCCAGTGGTAAGTGCTTTGGCATATTGCACATTTAGTTCTTCTCCCAGTATTTGTCAAGTGGATTAGTTCCTGCAGCTATTCTTGGGCTTTGCTCTGAGTTAGAACTCCGTTCACGTTGCCTGTGTATTTGGTGAAGAAGGTGGCGTCGCCCTCTAGTGGCGAACAGCCGTTATCGCCAAAAATTCTTTTCAAGGCCGACTTCATGTTTGTAAAAGTAATGGTGGAACAGGCGGTTAGAGCTAGCTGTTTGTCTTTAACGTTTAGCCCTGCGGTGTCTAGGAGCTTGAATGCTAACACTGCATCTGGCAGTTCCATTTTGAACTTACGTAACTTGTTGTATCGTCGTTCAAATTCGATAATGTAATCCATCATGGATGTGTCGCCCTGTCTGTTGATCCGATCAAACTCGGTGTAAGCCTCGTACTGTCGATCCTTTTCTTCTTTTAAAAACACTGAGTCCAGCTTGGGTCAAAAGAACAGTCATTCCCGTTATCGGCGTTAAGGTCTTGCGCCGCGATTTCCAGCGCGCTTTCCCTCGCTCTTCCTGATAGCGACAGGGTAACCGCTAGAGCCTGCTTCTTTTTGTCCAAGTCTGTAACGAGTCTCCAGATTTCAATCTCATTTTTCCAACTTTCGTAAGACGTCTTCTCATCGAACGATGGAGGAACTTTGTAATTCCCAGCAGCGGCCATCCTCTGCTACCAATGTCAATCCAATAACCACATCACTGACGATAGGGTACACTCTTATTTCGTTGCCATCAACAAAAACTACCAAACTCCCAGCACCCCCCTGCGCACTCCTCACTCCACCCTCCGACACATGCGCAGTAGGATAATACAACTTAACAGTTTTATTTGTTATTATCTATCGTCCACCTGGTCCTTACTCAGAGTTTCTGTCTGATTTCTCAGACTTTTTATCTGATTTAGTGCTCAGTTCAGATAAAATCATTATAGTGGGTGATTTTAACATCCATGTAGATGCTGAGAATGACAGCCTCAACACTGCATTTAATCTATTGTTAGATTCAATTGGCTTCTCTCAAAATGTAAAGGAGCCCCACCCACCACTTTAATCATACTCTGGATCTTGTCCTAACATATGGCATAGAACTGAAGACTTAACAGTATTCCCTGAAAGCCCCCTCCTGTCTGATCATTTCTTAGTAACATTTACATTTACTTTAATGGATTACACAGCAGTGGGGGAATAAGTTTTATTACAGTAGAAGTCTTTTTGAAAGTGCTGTAACTAAGTTTAAGGATCTAATTCCTTCATTGTTATGCTCTTCAGTGCCAACACAGTGCAGAGCAGCTACCTAAACTCTGCTCCCAGTGAGGTCGATTATCTCGTCAATAGTTTTACATCCTCACTGCGTATAACTTTGGATACTGTGGCTCCTCTGAAAAGGAAGCTTCAAATCAGAAGTGCCTGACTCCGTGGTATAATTCACAAACGCACAGCTTAAACCTTTAACAATACTAGGGCCCGTATCCAGGCCCAAAAGAATATGCCAAAAAAAAAAATCCAGGATTGTTAAAGGGTTAAAGCAGATAACCTGTAAGCTGGAGAAGAAATGGCATCTCACTAATTTAGAAGATTTCATTCAGGAGGTATAGCAGGCCATCTACTAATCAGAAGGTTGGTGGTTTGATTCCTGGCTGCTCCAGTCTCCATGCTAAAGTATCCTTGGGCAAGATACTGAACCCCAAGTTGCTCTCCAATATAACCGTTGGAGTATGAATGTGTGTGAATGTTAGATATTAACACCTAGCTGCAGAGGAAGTGCTTGTATTAATGGGTACATCCAAATGTGTTGTATAAAGTGCTTTGAATGTTCAGCTAGAGTAGAAAAGTGCTATATAAGCATTTACATTACATATCTTCATGTTCGGCTACTTTCAGCACTGCTGGTATTTGTTTAGACTCTCTGTGATTGATTGCCTTTGATTATAAACATTTAATTATAAATTCTGACGGTGATTTAAACAGCATCTCACAGCCCACCTGCAGTGATGTCACGGTCAATCAGGGAGCCACGGCCCACACCAACTGTCTTCTTCTTATTCCCTAGTGACAACTTGATGACGGACATCTATGGTGCTAACCTGTACAACCGTTACCTGACTCAGCAGCATGCCTCTGTGATAACCAAAACTAGGCTAACTGCCAGGGAACAGGAAGTGAGGTGATGGTAGAGGAGGAACCGATATCTGCGTGTCAGTGTCGCTCCATCCTGGTACGTACAACCAGTTGGTAAAAAGAAATTAAGGTGACGTATTGTTGGTTTTAATGTATTTAAATAGAGTGTTTAAGCTGTTGCAGCTGTAACACTGAAATTTCCCACTGGGATCAATAAAGTATTTCTGATTCTGAAGTCTCTCTGACCATAAATTATTAGTGCCTTTTTCTCATCATTTAGTTTTCCATAAGCCACAATGTTCAGAAGTACAATTAAATAAATAAAAATTAAATTACATGTAAAAAACAAAATACTAAATGTAAGCTGTTAGCTCTATCCTTTTAATTCAAAACATATTCCAGTATTCCTGAGCTTCTTTAATTAAAATTACATATTGCTGGATGTCGTCACGGCCCTGTGACAGGCTGGCGACCTGTTCAGGGTGTACCCTGCCTCTCGCCCTATGACAGCTGGGATAGGCTCCCGCCCCCCCGCGACCCTGACCAGGATAAGCGGAAGCGAATGGATGGATGGATGGATGGATGGATGGATGTCGTCACTTACAGTCCTAATTTCTTGGCACGGATACTGGAGTTTTTTTCCCATTGTAGTTAGTTTCTGGTCTTGGGCTGACAGATCAGGTGCTCCTTCACTCTGCTTTCTTCTTCTTTGTAGTCTGTTAGCCTTTTCATATCAACTTTGTCCAACCCTTTTTCACTTGAGCCACAGTGAGCGCCTCAGAGGAACTATATTCAGATACTTTTTTTAACTGTCATCACTCCTGGCTTCATCCTGCAAACACTCTTTTCAGTTTGGCTCTTTCCTGCTTTCTTACCTGAGAGGTGCAGGCTTCTCTTACCACATTGTCACTACTTTGGGTGCTTCACCTGGAGGCAAAGGTGCCTCCATATTTAGAGAAATGGGGGTGTGGCAGAGAATGTATGAAGACTACACAAGCCTGTTGGTTCAAAGCTTCGGCTTTACTAACAAACCCACAGCAGTTAGCTTCCAGCACATATTAGTTAAAGAGGCCAATGAGGTCTTATTTTTAATTTGAGCGGCAGTGATTCAGTCCTTCACAATAAAAGCATGTGGACATGAGTTCAAAATAAGAGTGTGATGATGCTCATCTTTATGTGTTTACATGTCTACCTGTCCTAAGGTGCGCACAGGTGTCTACAACTCCCGCTTCCCACTTCCTAGAGACCAGAGCAGCAGCATCACAGAGACAGTGTTCCATGGACACAGAGACATGGTCCTGGAGCCCGATCTGATGGAGCCCAGTCATGTTGTGGAGGACGTGGAGGCTGCTGTGGACCTGCTGCTGCATCAGGAGGGCTCTGACCTCTAACCTTCACAATGAGAAACTCCAACCTGCCAGTTCTCAGCAGTGCCCACTGCCTTTAATCTGAATTGGTGCTAAATAGATCTGGAGGAATGCCTCTCTCCCCTGCTCTGATTGGTTGTCTTTCTGTCAGGTACCTCTGATGTTAGAAAAAGCCCTGCATCAGCTGAGTGGACCATCAGTGTGTTGAATAAATCAGTTTATAAACCCCGTGAAGTGTGTTTTGATTTTTTAAGAAGATATCATTACTTAGGCTGAGGGGGATAAGTTTTAATGATTATTAAAATGAGCCCACAGAGAGCAGCTTTTCTCTCCATCCAAGTACAAACATGTCCCTGTTTTGCTGTAAATGACTCTCAGGAGGAGATTCTTACAGTCAACGGTCAGAATAAAGGTTTTATAATAAAATTTGATTTTTAATAGTTTGAAATATATTTTTGAATTGTATGCAGAAACACTCCTGCCTCCAATCAGGTATCTGTAAACATACAGGGAGTCTTTCCTCCTTATTTAAACTCAGCTCCATCCATGAAGTTTGAATGCTGCTGATAATCTCACTGTGAAAGCAGCTCCTCATGAAGGATGAACTATGATCATATCAAACATGGCTGGTGTTAACCCTGATCAGCTACCCCACTTAATGCACATCATAAATAACTCACGTGACTCCTGAAACACAGAGTGATGATTCATGTTCTGCAGTATGTTGTAGAGGCCAAAAAACCACCTGTCTCCACTCCATGTGATCAGTGATGAGCACATTCAGCTCCTCTGATAGAACTGAGATCAATGAATTCATCAGGACAGGGATGGACCCACTTATACATCCTGTTACAGGCAGCAGTGTTCAGCCTCCTCACAATCAGCGTGTTTGACTTCTACCTCACTGAAATGAACCTTAGTGTGTTCTGGTTGTGATGGGTTTTATTTCTGTTACGTGCTGCAGCAGTGACAAAACAATGGATCTACATGTCGGTGAAGAGTTTTGCTAGACTAACTATTTGTTCTGTCATGAGAATTCATGCGCTTTTCAACATTTGTTCCACATGACTTTTCTCCCAGGTGGTTCGTGCCCCTCCATGGGGGCGCTCCCCACACTTTGGAAACACTGCTTTAAATAGTGTGAATAACTCAACCATCAACCTGCAGGCCTTAAACAAGGAGCGTCACCTCAGCTAATACAGCTTGGGATATTGATGTCGCCAACACAATGCACACAATGACCGTAATAACGCAAACCGTTTGTCCTATCGGAAAAATTCAAACAGTTTCTGAAAGCTGGGAAACTGCACTCCACAACCAACGTAGGGTAGTAATATGGTTTTATTACGGTAATTGTTGCCGGAAGTCCGCGACCGGCAGCACTTTTGAACTACACTGAGTCAATTATGACATGTTCGGTGGTTATGGGGTTATACTTAATGATAACCTTCATCCATTAAAACATTGTATGGGGGACTTATGCATGATGATGATATTAAACTGGCATTAGCTATGTTAGCTTACCTCTATCTCATTCACTGTTGTGTTTTCAGCAACATACAAATTACGTCAAGAGACTACTGCTGACGACTCCACCCACACTGAGGTTGTTTCTCAATTGCAATGGAAACAACCCGACCATGGCGAGTCGTGCCGAATCGAGTCGACCCGCGCTGAGTAGTTACTAATGAAAACGGCTTTTGACCTCCTCAACATGGCGGCAGCAATGGGACACCTCGGGACAGGAAGTAGGTCGGCCGCTGCGCCTGCGCAATGGCTCTGCCCGGTCCCTGTAAAGATGTCTGAGCAGGCGGGGAGGGAGCGGAGCGGAGGACCCGAAACAAGCGCGCAGAACCCGCAACTGTCCGCAACTTAACCGGTCAAGGTAAGGACACACGGCCCCGCACAGCAGCTCCGAGCGCATCGAGCCGCTGCGGAAGGTGTCGGCTCCCGGCTGGAGCGGGAGAGCGGCTCGCGGGGCGGCGCGGTCGGTCGCGCGGAGCAGAAATGTTGGTGAGGGCGCGCGGCGCTGTGGCAGGGGCGTGTCCGCCATCTGTGAGCGAAGTGGCGCCTGAATAGCAGCTGCGTCTCTGAGCGAGGACCGAGGGGCCGCGCCAAATGGCGGCTAACCACCGAGCAAACTGTGCTGGAGCTCTGCGTCTGCGGTTTACCGGGCACTCGGCCCGCTGTGGCTCCACCGCCGCACGTCCGTGTCAGACCCGGGCTCCCAGCAGCAGCCGCAGCCTTTGTTGTCCTCCTCCCCCCTCTCTCCCTCCTCCCTGTTTGTTTGGAAAGCATTCAAGGCGCATGCGTGTAACCATGGCGCTCGTTTCTGCTGTAAGAAAACATAGTCAAACGTATCGACGGTGCGCTTTATAGCGTTCCGCACTGTCCTCGCTGATCAATCACTGTGATCGGTTCGATAACGCATCGGCCGTTTGCCGCCGGTCGTTTTTAAAGGCCGGTGCAGTCAGCCGCCAAAGGGAGCTCGACCTGTCACCGTCACAACCCGAAACCTCACACCTGAACTCCTACACCGAAATCACATGGAACACCTGAACTCATGCTGCTGATTTATTCCAGTCTTTAACGTGTCACACCTGTAGGCACAATGATTAAAGTAGCGGTTGATCAGAGGTGTAACGTGTGTGACTCTCTAATCTCCGCTGCACACCTGTCTGCTCTGACTCAGGCTCACCTCTGTTTTATTTTGAAAGTCTGCCTCTTCCTATGCAGGCAGGTGATGTCATTCTGACTGTACCAGCCCAGATGTCCAGTGACAGCCAGGGATCGGTGAAGGGGGAGGCGGCCATGGTGCTGGCTCCCTCCGCCTCTGCCTCCTCTCAGGGACCACCCCTTTCTCCGTCCACTGCCTCCAAAACACCTGAGCTCCCAGGTACACTGTCTGCCTTTCACCTGTCTCTCTGTCTTTGTTGACCTGTCTCCAACCTGTTCTCTCTCTGATGACCCTCTCTCTCTCTCTCTCTCTCTGACCCTCCCTCTCTCTGTGATGACCCGTCTCTCTCTCTCTCTCTCTCTCTCTCTCTCTCTCTGTCTCTGACCCCTCCCTCTCTCTCTGTGACCGTCTCTCTCCTCTCATCTCCTCTCTCTGACCCGTCTCTCTCTCTCTCCTCTCTCTCCTGACCCGTCCTCCTCTCTCTCTCTCTGATGACCCGTCTCTCCTCTCTGACCCGTCTCTCTCTCTCTCTCTCTCTCCTGACCCTCCCTCTCTCTCTCTCTCTCTTGACCGTCTCTCCTCTCTCTCTCTCTCTCTGACCCGCTCTCTCTCTCTCTCTCTCTGACCCGTCTCTCTGTCTCTCTGACCCGTTTGCCTCTCTCTCTCTCTCTCTCTCTCTCATCTCTCTCCTCCTCTCTCTCTCTGACCCGTCTCTCTCTCTCTCTGTCTCTCTCTGACCCTGTCTCTCTCTCTCTCTCTCTCTCTCTCTCTCTCTCTCTGACTCTCTCTCTCTCTCTCTCTGACCGTCTCTCTCTCTCTCTGACCCGTCTTCTCTCTCTCTCTGACCCGCTCCTCTCTCTCTCTGACCGTCTCTCTCTCTCCTCTCTCTCTCTATCTCTCTCTCTGACCCGTCTCTCTCTATCTATCTCGCTCTCTGACCCGTCTCTCTCTCTCTTCGCCCGTCTCTCTCTCTCTCTCTGACCCGTCTCATCTCTCTCTCTCTCTCTGAACTCCTCTCTCTCTCCTCTCTCTCTATGACCCGTCTCTCTCTTCCTCTCTCTCTCTGACCCGTCGTCTCTCTCTCCTCGACCTTCTCTCTCTCTCTCTCTCTCCTCTTCTCGCTCTCGCTGATGACCTGTCTCTCTCTCTGACCCGTCTCTCTCTCAGATGAGCTGGTTCAGGCTGGATGGTCCAAGTGTTGGTCTCGGAGGGAGAATCGGCCGTATTACTTTAACCGATTCACCAATCAGAGCCTGTGGGAGGTGCCGGTGCTCGGCCAGCATGATGTCATTGTGAGTATCACTTGCAGTTATTGGTTAGTTACTGATCGCTGCATTATTGATTGGTTATTGATCTGTGTGTCTGCAGTCTGATCCTTAGGCCTGAATGCGGCACCTGCAGAGGGTGGGGACAGTAACCTTGGTAACGGCCAGAGGAAGAGGCGGACCTCCGAGGAGCAGGGGGTAGGAACCAAAGCTTCAAACGCGCTAAGGTAAAATTGGGTGCTAGGTTGGTTCGGCCAGAGAGATACCCTGCTGTGATTGGCTGACTCAGGCCTCTTCTCCACCGACGGGGTTCCGGTGCCAGTATTTGAACCGTTTCTCGACCGTGAATGCACTCGGTGCTTGGCATAAAACAGGTTCATTTGGGCACTCGTACGTAAAGGAGCGGTTCACAAGGGGGGGTGGAAACGTGGGCCCGTTCTTAAGTGTTTCGTCGGTTCAGTGAATCTGACACCAGCGCTGGCACCTCTGTGGTGGAAACGTAGTATCACTGACCCTCAGGCACTCTGACATGCTGTGACTCTGAGGTCACCTTTTCCTATGCCTAGATCGATCACCTGACAGTGAAACAGCCAATCACAGTAGGGCATGCAGAAGGACTCTCAGGTGAGTAGTGCAGAGGGAACCCGACAATCTGTGTCTGTTGTCAGGTGGAGCCGACCACGCCCATCTCTCCCAGCACCCCGGGGTCAAGCCTTGGAGCACCGCTACTGAGGACAAAAGGCCCAGTCAGTCACCCCCACCACACCGAGCCCCGCCCCCGCACCATACAGACCAACCGTGTGAGTACTGAGGCCACTCTGCCTGTCCGTGTTTTAGTGATCTGATTTATTGATTGATCAGTGTTTGCAGGATCTACTGGGATCTGGATGTGCAAACTAATGCCGTGATCCGAGAGCAGGCCCCTGCCAACCACCTGCCCCCCACCCCGAGATTGAGTTGCAGCGAGCGCAGCTCGTCACCAAGCTGAGGCAGCACTACCATGAGCTGTGCCACCAGAGGGAAGGTATGCCGTGCCATGCTCTGAACACACATGCAGGTCGTGTACAGGTAGCTCCTCTCCCACCGCAGGTGACAGGAGGAGAGTTTCCCGAGAATGAAAGCTTCTGCAGACAGGGTGAATGAAACATGGAGGTCAGGAGTCACTATCAGCTGTAACTTTATTTAGACTAACAGTCATGTGAAGGTGCATCATATCAGCAGGTAACGCCCTCAGAGAGCAGTAGTCCTACTGGTGTGCTGGTTAGAAGTGACTCAGGCTCCTCCCAGCAGCGTTGAGGTCATTGTCCTGTCCGGATGTTCTCTTTAGAATAACTCTTCATGAGCTTGCAAGTAGTCTCCTCATCTCCATCGATCCCCTCTCAGGTGAACCTTACCTGATTCAGGCTTCAGCTGATGGAATGCTGATGTCATCTTCATCCTCTTCAGCCTCCCCTGAGCATACAGGTCCAGACACATATGATATAATCTGATCCTGGTTCAGTTGATGCAGACCCTAATTATGAGCACAGTACATCAGAGGTTCATAAAAACCAGACCTGCTGCACAGCCTAAAGCTGCAGTCAGTCAGGCTCATTTTAGTAAAATCCATCATGATGGGGAAGAGAAATCACTTTATTTTAGTTCCACTCTGAACTGACCTTTAACCTGAGGGTTCACTGATGGGTCTGACAGGTATGGTTTGAATGTAAACTCTGATCAGGTGTCTCTCAGCTGTTTGTTCTGTGTTTCAGGTATTGATCCACCCCGGGAGTCTTTCAACCGCTGGCTGCTGGAGAGGAAAGTGATTGACAAAGGTCACGACCCCTTGCTACCCAGTGACTGCGACCCTGTCATCTCCCCGTCGATGTTCAGAGAGGTCATGAACGACATCCCCATCAGGTGACTTTAAAATCAGTCTCACGCATTCAGGGAACTGGCCAAAAGGGCTGACACAAGTGAGAGTTCACGCCTCCTGCTTCCTGTCATATGACCTCTGAGTCAGATGGTTGGTGTGAGGAGATGGAGATATTTATTTAAAACAGGAAGTGGATTTTATCCATTTTAACTACGTGATGATGCTCATGTGATGAATTATGGAGAGTAGTTTTCATTCAAAATGAAATAAATAAACAAATAAATACTGCTATTGATAAATTATTAATAAATATTCCATGAAATAAATAAATATCCCCATGAAATAAAACTAAATATTTTTAAAAGAAAATTTTCTTATTTTATTTACATTTATTTCAAGATTTATTTATTTATCTATTTATTAATTTCATAATGGGTTTATTTTGTGACACTTTTATTTTGTAAAGCTACTTTATGTATTCAGTGACTTTTATTTTTAACCCCGTTTTCATTTGAAGCTCTTTTTATGTCATGTTATATTAAAATGAGGGGGCGGAGTTTTATCTGCGGGGCGGCGCTGGTCAAGGTGGCGGACTTGGACCAGAGCGGAGGATAGCGGCCAAAAAATTTGAAAAATGACTGTTTCTGTGACATAAAATAAACTTTTAAGATGTGTTTTCAGGCGAGAATGTAAATGTGTAAACCTCAAATATCAGCTCGTTTTATCAAGATATCACTTAATTGCAAAAAGTGCTCCGCTGTTTTCGGAGCTGCCGTTGCCGCTACCAGCAGCTCGCCTCGCTAGTCAGCTGAGCGGGCTATTGAGGCGAGCTTTAGCCGACATCCTTTTCAAACCCCGCTGGCTTCGCCACTGACTGGAAGTTAAGCACAGTTATCTTACTCAGATGATCTCTAACAGCTGATGTTTGGTTTGTTTCAGTGTTTCATTTGTTCCCAGCAAATCGGTTTGCCTGAAATTAAAGTTAAGCGTCATAACTGGTATTTAATTCAACATTAATGTCTCACTTAATATAGTTGGAAATTAATCATTCTCTCAGCTGTACTCCTTGATGTTGAAATGTGTTATGCTTGTTTTAACAGCTTATTTTGAATTAAGAATTTAAAATTAAACCAAAGGAGAAAATGTTTGTTCTCTGTTTAACCAGCTGCTTTTCCACAGCTGCGCTTCGCACTGTCATGGTTGCTAGGCGACATGAGCTACGCTGAGGTGGGGCAGGTGATGCTGATATGAAGGCTAGACCGTCCAATTTCATAGCCGCTCACTTCCAGCCTTCGCGGTCTTCGTGGGCCGCGAAGGACCGGTCGCCGCGCTACCATTCCCCAGGACGGTTAGCAGCTTCTCTCAATAAGTCTGAGATGCTTCTGTTTTCAGACATTGTAAATCAGTTGAATAAATTTAGAAAGATCAGAAACTTCTGCCAAAGGCTGCCAAAAATTGGCATCGATTCTTTTCTTCTTCTCCTGTGCGATATTTTGCAAGGAGTTTCTGTTTTACTCCTCTGGGTCGCTGATGTCTGACCAGCGCCACCCCACAGATAAAACTCCGCCCCCTCATTTGAATATAAGAACACGAAATAAAAAGAGCTTCAAATGGAAAAAGGGGGTAAAAAAATTAAAGTCACTGAAATACGTAAAATAGCTTTATAAAAATAAGTGTCACAAAATAAAACTCCATTATGAAATAAATGAATAAATAAATAAACAAATAACTAGATAAATAAATAAATTAATTAAAATAAAAAAGTTAAAAACGCTTTTAAAAATATTTTATTTTATTTCATGGGGATATTTATTTATTTCATGGAATATTTAATAATTTATGAATAGCAGAGTTTTATTTAATCATTTATTTATTTCATTTTGAATGAAAACTGCCCTCCATAATCAATGAGCATTTTAGTGGTGATGATAATGATGCTCAGCCCTGTGATCCCACAGACCATCAGGGAACAGTTTCTGTTATCATGAAGATATTGATCAGTGATTACGTATAGATTACTGATTGGTTATGTATTGATCTGCGATTGGTTTGTGTGTGGCAGGTTGTCCCGGATTAAGTACAAAGAGGAGGCTCGGAAGCTTCTCTTTAAATATGCTGAAGCTGCCAAGAAGATGATTGACTCCAGGTAGGTTCCAGCTGACCAATCGCAAATCCTCCTGAGGTTGCCCGGTGCTCTGATCTGTGACCTCTGACTTGTCACCTGTGCAGGAATGCAAGCCCGGAGAGCAGGAAGGTGGTGAAGTGGAACGCTGAGGATACAATGAGCTGGCTGCGCCGAGATCACTCCGCCAGCAAGGAGGACTACATGGTAATCTGTGACCGCTGAGCTTTGTGTCAGGTGTACTGATTACCCAATCACCTGCAGATCAGCTGTACAGTAGTGATGGGTCGGTCGCGAACGATCCGGCTCTAAGAGCCGGCTCTTTGAAGTGAACGATGGGAGCCGGCTCCCGATAGTGAGCCGTTCTTTTTTTTTTCTTTTCGTTCTTTTAATTTTTTTTTTTTTTTTGTGGAAGCCGAACGTGATTGGTTAAGATGAATGGTAGCATATGATTGTCTACACTGAGCGGGAGGGTCCACGGACACACTGCGCAGTGAGTAAACAAACACCAGAGAGGGAGGGGCTCCTGCAAAATGTGCTTGGAGACAGGAAAGAGCCAAAGGAAGTTGCGCGTTACATAGAGGATACACGCGGGAACGGTGATGAAAATGAGTGACGGAAAACGTAGTAAAGACTGGACACATTTTAACTTTATACCTCCAAACATGTCGAAGGAGACACAGCCTACCTCAAAAGTGCCGGTGTTTGTGGACTTCCGGCAACAAATATCATAATATCACGACATGACTGTGAAGTGCAATTTCTGAGCTTTCAGGAACCGTTTGAATTTTTCAGTAGCACGAATGATCGCAGAGTTTCGGTGAAAAGCCAGCTGATCAAGTTCCTTTGACCAGCTGACTCTGCAGCGACCTATGTCTTTATCAGCTGTTCGCGGCTTGTAAGGTCAGGAAACCTACGATTCAGCAGCGATCGCCTGACGTTAAAGGTTAATGTGATAGACAGAGTGTAGACTGCAAATTTAAAATTTAATATCGAGCAGGTTCCACAAAACAACCTGCACGACATATATGAATTGTTCATCCCTCAGTGTAATTAGAGGAACAAAACAGGGCAGGTCATCAGGCAGGAGAAACAGGATCATGTGCTCAAAGGCCCTTGTTTTTTTTTATTTCTAATCTTTTGTTTTATAATTTGTATTTGGAGCACTCTATTATATGTTGAGTATATAAAGAAATGTTTATATAGGCCTTATGTTGTGTTTTTACATTAGTAATTCATTTTACACGTTTTTAAAAAAAATTAAAATTTAAGGAGCCATTTGGGAGCCGAAAGAGCCGGCTCTCTGAATCAGAATACTTTATTGATCCCAGAGGGAAATTTCTGTTGTTACAGCTGCAACCGTTTCATTTAGACGAGTAAACCAAAACCACAGTAACATACACTAATGCATAAAAATATAAAGACTAAAGAGATAATTTGAGTATAAACACATCTAAATCTATACACATATGAAACTTGTGAGTGCAAAAAAAAAAAAAAAAAAAAATTTTTTAATAGGTGTCATTATATATATATATGCACAGTCCTTTTGTACAATGTATATAGTGTATGTACAATGTATGTGGAAATTAAACAATTTTATGTACAATTGAATACTGATAAGTGAATGACACTGATGAACCACAATGTCACCTATTAAGGGAGGAGTTATAGAGTCTGATGGCCACAGGTAGAAATGACCTCCTGTGGCGCTCTGTGGTGCATTTTGGTGGGATGAGTCTTGCACTGAATGTGCTCCTGTGTCCCATCACTGTGTTGTAGAGTGGGTGGGAGCCATTGTTCATAATGGCCTGCAGCTTAGACAGCATCCTCCTCTCCGACACTGCCATAAGCGAATCCAGCTCCACTCCCACCACATCACTGGCTTTGTGGATCAGTTTATTGAGTCTGTTGGCGTCTGCCGCCCTCAGTCTGCTGCCCCAGCATGCCACAGCATAGAGGATGGCACTCGCCACCACAGACTCATAGAAGATCCTGAGCATAGTCCGGCAGATGTTGAAGGACCTCAGGCGTCTCAGAAAATAGAGGCGACTTTGGCCCTTCTGGTATAGGGCATCAGTGTTCTTAGCCCAGTCCAGTTTGTTGTCAATGTGTACTCCCAGGTATTTGTAGTCCTCTACGGTGTCCACACTGACCCCCCCCGATGGACATAGGGGCCACCGGTGCCTTGTCTTTCCTCAAGTCCACCACCAGTTCCTTTGTCTTTGTCACGTTGCGCTCTAGATGGTTCCGCTTGCACCATGTGACAAAGTCCTTCACTGAAAAGAGCTGGAATTCCCATCACTACTGTACAGTTTACATGTGACCGTTACCTGTGTATCCACAGGACCGTCTAGAGCACTTAAGGCAGCAGTGCGGTCCCCATGTCACTGCTGTTGCCAAAGACTCTGTGGAGGGAATCTGCTCCAAGATCTACCAGCTGTCTGCAGAGTACAGCCGCCGCCTGCGCCAGACACACCTGAGTCTACTGCAGGACCCCCCCACAGGTACACATACTCTGCAGGCCGTGCAGTACACACGCCTGAGCCTGCTGTCCTGTGTATTATTTTCCCCACGTACCTAGATGTGTGACCCCTCTGTGTGTTGTCTGTGTGTGGCTCAGAAGCGTGTGCATCCCCGCCGCAGTCCCGCCTCGTGTACTGTTACCCGGTACGTTTGGCGATCCCGTCGCCGCCGGTGCCCCGTGTGGAGCTGCACTTTGAGAATGACATGGCTTGTTTACGCTTTAGAGGAGAGATGGTCAAAGTTAACAGAGGACACTTCAGCAAGCTGGTCAGTATTCCATTGTAATCTGATTACTTTAAAAGCAGTGATAAGAGAAATGAACAATCGGAGTAATCTCTTTCACCTGTCGTCCCTGTACCTGTCTCTGTCGGTCTCTAATGTGTCTCTCTCTCACTCTCTCTCTCTCACCTGTGATCCTGCAGGAATTGTTGTACAGGTACAGCTGTATAGATGACCCTCGCTTTGAGAAGTTCCTGTCCAGAGTGTGGTGCCTCCTGAAGAGATACCAGGTCAGCTGACTGTTAGCCAGTTAGGTTTGAGATGCCTCCTCAGCTGCTCAGAGCTAAAAAAGGTGTGTATATGTACGCAGGTGATGTTTGGCAGCGGTGCTAACGAGGGGAGTGGCCTGCAGGGCGCACTTCCAGTGTCGGTGTTCGAGACATTGAACCGTCAGTTTGGTGTTTCTTTCGAGTGTTTCGCTTCACCGCTCAACTGCTACTTTAAACAGTTCTGCTCTGCCTTCCCCGACACTGACGGCTTCTTCGGGTCTAGAGGGTAAGGTGGCACGCCAACAGACTCACCTGCAGATACAACTGTCTACAGTACATGTCCCAGTGTAACAATCTCATGTGTGTTTCAGGCCCTTCCTCTCCTTCTGTCCGGTCAGCGGCTCATTTGAAGCGAACCCACCATTCTGTGAGGAGCTGATGGACGCCATGGTGACACACTTCGAGGTAAGCACTAGTCTGTTTCGATCTCTGATCTTGTTTCTGTTCTGGTCTCTGATCTGGTCTCCTGCCTCTGTCAGGACCTGTTGGACCGGTCCTCGGAGCCTCTGTCCTTCATCGTGTTCGTGCCTGAGTGGCGTGACCCCGTGACCCCAGCTCTGACACGCATGGAAGGAAGTAGATTCCTGCGTCACCAGTTCAGCATCCCCGCCTACGAGCACGAGTACCGATCAGGCAGTCAGCATATCTGCAAAAGGTACTCACACTACAGTACTGTAGTACTAATGCAGGGGTCTCAAACTGGCAGCCCGTGGCCCCGCCTCCTACTTCCGGTCCGTGATTTGATGTCAAAAATAACATACAATTTGGCCCTTTAAGTTAATTTTTTGACATTTCGCTTTCCCCTCCAATTAAGAGGAGTTATTAGTGCAGGGGTCTCAAACTGTAATATATATATATTAGGGGTGGGACTTTAACGCGTTAATTTCGATTAATTAATTACGGGGAAATTAACGCGTTAAAAATTTTAACGCATTTTAATCGCACTTTGCACCGTGGAACGTTTTTCAGTGCGCGAGTTCCCGGCATACAGATTATATCGACGCACAATGTCCAAATTAGGGGCCGCATCCTGCGAAGGACCCGGCCCACATTATTCGCAGCCCACAAAGGCCGGAAGTGAGCAGCTAGCCTTCATATCAGCTGCCGTCACCTCTGAGTAGCTCATGTCGCCTAGCAACCGTGAGTGTGAAGCACAGCTGTGTAAAAGCAGCTGTTAAACGGAGAACGAACTTTTTCTCCTTTTTGTGGTTTAATTTTAAGTCTTTAATTCAAAATAAGCTGTTAAAACAAGCATAACACATTTCAACATCAAGGAATACAGCTGAGAGAATGATTAATTTCCAACTATAACAAGTGAGACATTAATGTTGAATAAAACTATCCAGTTATGATGCTTAACTTTAATTTCAGGAGTTTATCACAGGAGCACTTCCACCCTTCATTGGTCTGTGTAGTAGACTGGTGGGAAAATAAACAACATTTAGAAGTTTAAGCTTATGTATATTGATTCATTCATCAACCAAACTTAAATTAATATTTCTCATGTCAAATATTGAAATGCGATTAAAATGCGATTAATTTCGATTAATTAATTACAAAGCTCGTAATTAATTCGATTAATTTGTTTAATCGAGTCCCACCCCTAATATATATATATATATATATATATATATATATATATATATATATATATATATATTATACACACACACACACACACACACACCATAATGGTGATTACAGTGATTGTGGAGTATTCTGATTACTCTGTAATATTCTGACTACTGCGTGTACTTTCAGGGATGACATGTACTACAGGGCTGTACACGGTACCGCAGTTCTGTTCCTGCAGAACGACGCGGGCTTTGCAAAGTGGGCGCCGACTCCGGAGCGTCTGGCTGAACTGATGGCAGCGTACCGCCCCTCCTCCTCCCGTACTTCCTCCCTGTCATCACCTGGTCCTGCTCACATGGCTCCTGGAGACAGAGACTCCGCCCCCAAAGCTTCTGATAGGACACAGAGTGGCGTATTGTCGCCCAGTGGCCACGACAACAACAACAGCAGCGGCAGTGGTAGCGGCAGCGGCAGTAGCAGTCCTCGAGACAAAATGGGCACCGTGTAGGTGGGGCTTGTGGCAGCAATGCCCCCTCACCTGTTGAACAGTTGTTTAAAGTTTCTATGTTTTCTGACTCGTCTCGTTCTGATTGTCCCTCACCAGCATCTGTAGCACCCTCAGCTATATCCATAATACCCCCTTCCATCAAGGGGCGGAGCCTGAATCAGCCCCGCTCCCTACTGACTTCCACCCCGGCTGTTGATTGGTCGAAGCTCTGGAGCTTTTTTTTTTTTGTTGTTTTTTAACCTTCTGCTGATTCATGTCCAGCTGTGGCTGCTGTTGCTTAGCAACAAACACCACAGCCAATCAGTGAGGAGTGACTTTGAGCTTCAGCAATAAACTTCTCCCTCACCTGTGATGTCATGTGTGACACGGCCACAGGAGGACTCTGGTACCCGCACCCACAGGGCTTTCTGATTGGTCTATACGGCAGCTACTGTTTCTATTGGACAATTTTTGGTTTCATTTTTTCAACCCAGCGACATCCTGCTTCCGTTCCCGTCCTCACGACGTCCTGGCCTATCAGTGCGTGACCTTCTCTGGCTGCAGTGGTTTGTGGAAAATGGATTTCACAGCAGATGGAGGAGGTGGACCATTCACAGTGAGGTGGGGGAGGCGGAGTCAGATTCAGACAGATGCCTCTGAGGGCGGGGTCACTGCTGATGAGGGGGCGGGGCCTCATGTAATCTGAATATGATAATTTTCCAGCTGAGTTCTTCATTAACACCTATTTCTTTCAGTTGTCAGAAAAATTAAATTTTTTATTTAAACTTTTTGGGAGTTTTCTTTGTGATTTTTTTTAAATATAAATGTTTTAGACATTTTTTCTTTTCTGTGCTGTGGCTCCTCCCATTCTGTAACCTGAAACTGCAGCAGCTGTGTGCTCTGTGATTGGCTGGCAGTGGTCCCTGTGGGCCGGCAGCAGTGTAGATAGTGTACAGTCTGGATGTTTTAACTTAAAGCGACAACGTGAAACCAAAGTGACAAAGCTGCGCCACACAGACTCCCCTCCTCACATCATCATCTGCTGTGCATGAAATGTTTTGGAGAATTTCCCAACCCTCAGCGCGACCGCCGCCATGTTCCTCATGTTCTTCTTCCTGTTCTTTTTAGCATCATGTGTGTGTTCAGGTGTTTTCGAGCTCTCTTCAGATGGGTTTGTACCTCTGCGGCTTCACTTGTCTGTTCATGTGACACCATTCAGGACACTCCGTCATTCATCACGGTGTTGACATGTGATGGTGATGTAAAGCACCGCAGGACGTCCTTGGAGGTGAACTGTCTTTATTACCATCGTGTGCGGCTACAGTGACCGCTGTCGCACAAAGGTGATGAAGTCTAAACCGGCACTGCAATCAAATGTTTTTGCCTTCTTGCCATTTTCTTGGTGAGCCAAACAGCTCTCAGAGATTTCATCATAAACGTCCTACCCTGGAACAAATGAACGAGGAAAAACATTAACGTGGTGAATTTCGGACCCCTGGAAAGTTTTTACGTGCAAGCACAACCGTCAGGGCGAGTTTCCTGAAAACTGATCGGCGTGCTCAGACTGATTAACATGGGGTTTGAAAAGGAACCCAGAACCAGGGTTTTGCAGGTGATCTGAGCACTGGCTCCACCCTCCCTGCACTCACTGCTCTGAAGGTGGGGCCAGCGGCTGATGTCACAGTGAATACTGAGCTGTGATTGGTTGTTTCTCCAGCAACGGTGAAACACACAGACCACACGATTCTGTGGCGATGAAGTCGGGATGAGTGACAGCTGTGGGCACATACTTGGTTCCTCATGCGCAGGCTCCAGCTGTTTGTCAGAAGGCGGAGCTTAAAGTGCTGACAGTGTTTTCGTGTGATACTAAGCTAACGGAGCTGTAGATGTTTGCATTTTTCACCTGTCTCGCCACCTGCTTCACCTGAGTCTCCATTACACCTGCTGAGTTCGATCAGCTCCTCTCTGACTGTTCGTGATGTAAACACTTGTTGGCTGGCGGCGGCTCGCTGAAGCCTAGTTGTAAACAGGAAGTGGTCCGTCCTGTTGGTTGTCCCCTCTCAGCAGGTTGTAAATAGTGTCTGTCCTTCTCCAGTAAAATCTGAAACCAGTAAAACCAGTGCAGCTCGTTTTTCTTCTCGCACAGTCACGCGCCTCACACAGGTGCTGATCAGACCACAGTAGATATGTTAAGTATGTATACTTATATTAAATACTGTCTGTCTGTGTTTTCCTGGTTTGTGTGTGATGATCATTTAAAGCAGTGGTTCCCAAAGTAAAGAGTGCTGCCACCCACTTAACCAGAAAATCCCATCCCCCCCAGTCACCCAATAGCCCCAGCCTATGACCTTTTCCTGGCTAGAAGCCTGTCTTCACTCTCAGAATACAAGAGAAAGTGATGGATTTCTTTGAAAATTTGATTAAAAAACATAAACAACACAGCCTATTGGCAATAAATTGCTAATACTACCCAGTCATATGTAAAGTGTTAATGTGTGACCCACCTGCCACTGGGACACAAACTTTAATACAAGAGCAGTAAATTTAAGTCAGCGTAATAAGTGATATCACAAACTAACCACCTCCTGTTACCAGTTTTAATTCACTTTTTATACAAGTAAATACATTTATATAAATATGTCACTATGCATACTTGTAAGTAATTTCAGACTGAATTTCTGTTCTAACTGGCCCACCTGCAGTACCGCTGCGGCCCACACTTTGGGAACCACTGGTTTAGGCCTCGTTTACATGACAGGGTTTCCAGTGGAAACTGTATCATTTTGCCATTTTCGTTTCAGAAAGGTGATGTGTTTATAGGGCTGCAACTATTGATTTAGTTTAGTAATCGAGTATTTCTATCAATTATGCCAGGCGTATTCAACTACATTTTTCTATGGGCCAAATTGTCACGAGGCTATTTGCCAGTGGGCCACATATTTCTCGGGACACTTACTCTTGTGCATACTTATTGGTCCAGTTGTCGTTAAATTTTTTATTTTTGCTGTCCACCTTATGTCTCTTCTTTTTTGAATGGCACATGTTTTCATCAGAAACTACTGTCTGGCCTCCCGCCAACTCCTCAGCAAGGAAAGTAGCTATTGGATGTCCTAAAAGTCGCTATATGACATCATCACCTAATTTGCATAATTGGTTATTTGCAATCGAGGCTGTAGGAGAGAGGAATAACATCTTTGGAGGGACAAAAGTGAAGAAAAAAATATGTTTAGAACTACTAGGGCTGGGGATTATGGACCAAAATAATATCTTGATATTTTTTACCTGAATGGTGATATACAAACTATATCGTGATATTTTTTTCTTCCCAAAGGTATAAACAAAAAGGCACCTCTGCGTCAAAGCTACATGTCCCAAATGTCACACAGACACTTTTATTAACATTCAGCTGTAGATGTACATGAGAAATTGCTCAAAATAAACCACTGGCATATTTAAATAATAATGCTCCCCAAATAAATTAATGCTTTTTTTCTCCATAACAAAAGACTCACAGCTGTGCTATTAAAATGTAAACATAAAAGATACAGAGCAAAAATAGCAAAAGGCTGACTGATTCTTTAAAAAGCCAGTCTGCAGTGAAGCAGACTTCACCACAGTGTTTCCTCCTGTGTAAGAGAACAAACATGTAAACAGACTGAATGAACAAACTTCCATCCTTCAGTCAGCAGGATTTGTAAATCCATAGACATATATGCTGACGTATCACAGCAACGCTCTCACCCGCTCAATGCAGAATTGTATCCACTGCCTGCATCATGAGGACATGATCAGACTCACTTCCGCTATTAAGGTCACATGACTTATGGCACATACCAACAGTTCGGTACTCTTGGGGGTCCAGGCGATGCCAAAGCGTCTGAATGGATGCAGTACGAAGGCTGTACGTACACAAAACACGGTGGTAGCGGAGGATTTCAGGTTAACAAAAAACTCTCAAAAACATCACCGAGAAAACTCGCTAAATTTGTCGCTAGTTGCTTTTAGGAAAAAACTCGCTAGGGGGATCTGAAAAGCCGCTAGCTCTAGCAACAAAGCCACCAAATTGGCAACACTGATAAAATGCCATTCTTCTTTTTCTTCTAGAGTTTAATGGCGGTTGGTAATCTATGGTGCTTTACCGCCACCACCTGTAAGGAGTGTGAACTACATGCCGTGCTTACAGTTTAGTCACAGCTTCTTTTAAAATTTTTATTTAATACAAGTAAATGGGCAGTGGGCTGGTCCAAAATGACTGAGGGGCCGGTTCTGGCCCTTGGGCCGCCAATTGAATACCCCTGGATTATTCCATTGATTACTTGAGTAATCAGATAAGAAATACTTTTATGTATTAACAGTTCATCTGCATATTTTAACTTCCGTACTGCAGTTTTTCCCTGTGTGAAACAAACAGGGTGGATGGAGCAGCTACAAAGTTCTCTTTTCTTCACTTACTGACCAGCTGGTTGATGAAGGACCTCCAGCTGTTTCCCAGTAAAGGTTTAATGGTGCTTACAGGGAGAAAAGCTTCTTTTGGACGCTAGAAAAACATTTCCTTCTGCTCCACCTGAGCTCACCGTCTCTATAACGGCTCTTTGCACTTGCACATACAGACTGCAGTAAAACAGCTGCTGCTGTTGTGTTATCAGTGTTTTTGTTGAAAAACTGGGGGCTGCATGAGTGTAATGTTGTAATGCTTTGTATTCACAAACATCCTCCTAAATACATTTCTATTGCAGGTCTATTTTTAGTCACTAACCAGGGATTGAAGTATAAAAAAATATTTTGATGGGGAAGGGGTCCTTCTGGTACCGAGCGATTGCTAGTGCTAATAATGGTGCTTGCTATCAGTATGTCTGCGGTTATAGCGATTCGTTCTGGGAGCTGAAGTAGAGAAAAAAATAACAACAACATAAGACGACAACACGTATGGAGAACTGTAATGCTTCTAATGTGGGTGAAACGCTCCACTTACACAGAAACATCTGAGCAGTGCAGAGTTTAAACAAAGCATCGAAGCAACAAATTTGCTTCAAGGATTTTTTTATAATCCAATTATTCAAGTTACTCGAGGAATGGTTGCACCCCCTATGTGTTTACAAGGAGGCGGGTCAGAAATGATCTCCATTTACACGGAAACACAAGATGGTGAAAATACTGCAGTTCCTATTGCCAAACCACAAGTTGGCGGTGTGGCTATAGGAGTCGTAACCACAGTGTGCATGTGCGAGTACCCCCATTTCCAAAAGCAGCATTTTTTGTCCGTTTATATGGAAACGGAGGCTGGCGCATTTCAGAAACGCTCCACTCTAGAACCCGTTTCCAAAAACTCATTTTCACTCCTTTCTCATGTAAACAGGAGGCCGAAACGCATCAAGACTGTGCTGTTTTCATTTTGAAACGTGTAAACGGGTCCTTAAAGAAAATTTACGTACACATCAGTTTTCAGTGTGACGAGGTCATCTGTTCCTTTTTTGAGCAATGTATTTACAGAAAGCAACTTTTAATCAGAGTTCAGCATCAAGTCAGGTAAACCTCTGTGATACTGATGTGGTCAGTAAGTAGCAGAGGAGGTTGTTAATCAGTTTCAACTGCTTTGGTGTTCATGAGATTAACAACTAGAGGGGCAACAATGAAAACATCCTCCAAAACAGGCATGGTTTTACAGGTGGAGGGCACTCACATTTTTTCCCTTCTCATCTTTCATGACTCTTTTTCACTAGTTTTGCATTTGGCTAGGGTCAGTGTCAGTGCTGGAGAAGCCATGGATAATGTTATGCTGCCTGTAACATTGTTCAGCATGGCCGGCTCAAAGTTTCAAAGCTTTATTGTCATACGCACAGTGAAGAAACATTGTTTCCCTGTACAATTAAATTTTTACTTTGCTCACCACACTGGATGTCAAAATACCAAAAAACAGATAAAATTAAGCATGCATTAAAAATAAATATAACTGGAAGAATAACAAGTTATGTACATTGTGTATATATCCTATGTTGCAACAGTAAAAATGGTCTGAATATACATGTGCAGCTGTATGCAGACAAACAGTGACAGTCAAGTGCAGTAATGTCTTATGAGGGAGTTACCAGCTCAGCTGTTTAGGAATCTGATGGCTGTGGGAAAGAAAGAGTTCTTTAGTCTGGTGGTCCTGCATTGCACACTTCTATACCTCCAGCCTGAAGGTAGAAGTGTAAATAATCCATGTTGGGGGTGGGTGGGGTCTTTGATGATGGAGACAGCTCTCCTGTGGACTCCGTGATGGTAGATGCTCTACAGAGAGGGTTGTGCAGTCCCGGTTGTGCAGTCTCTCTGCTCATTTGCGGTCCTTCACAGTAGCACTGCCATACCACACAGTGATGCAGCTGGTCAAAATGGATTCAATGATGCATCTGTAGAAGTCACTGAGGATTTTGGTTGACATGCCAAATTTCCTCAGCTGCCTCAGAAAATACAGCTGCTGCTGAGCCCTCTTTAGCACCTGTGTGGTGTTCAGTGTCCAGGAGAGGTCATCACTGACGTGGACCCCCAGATTCTTAAAGCTGCTCACCCTCTCCACCTCAAGGTCTTGGCTAAACAGTGGTCGATGAGGTCTCCTCTCCTTTCTCGTGTCCACTATCATCTACTTGGTCTTGTCTGTGTTGAGGGTGAGGTTGTTGTCCACACACCATGTCACCAGACTGTTCACCTCCCTCCTGTAGACTGCCTTGTCTCTGCCAGTGATACAACCTATCACAGCAGTGTCATCTGCAGTCTTTAGGAGGATGTTGTCGGGGTGTGAAATAACACAGTCGTAGGTGAACAGAGTGTAGAGGATAGGACTGAGGACAGCCCTGCGGGGTACTGATGTCAGTGGTGATGCTGCCTGAGGTCCTGTTTCCAGTCCTGACAGACTGGGGCCTGCCAGTCAGGAAGTTCAAGAGCCAGTCACAGAGGGTGGGACTTAGTCCAAGAGATGACAGCTTATGGGTGAGTTTGTGGGGAGGCATGAAGGGCGGTGGCGATCATCTTGGTGGTGGGTCAGTGATGGTCTGGGAGGGAGGGATGCACAGACCTCTACAGACTAGGCAACAGCCCCCTGACTGCCATCAGGTATCAGGATGAGATCCTTCGACCTGTCAGACCCTATGCTGGTGCAGTGGGTCCTGGGCTCCTCCTGCTGCCTCATGTGGTGAGGGTATGCTGACTGACCCCCACACTCACCTGACCTAAATCCAACAGAACACCTCTGGGACATTATGTTCAGGTCCATCCGACACCACCAGGTTCCACCTCAGACTGTCCAGGAGCTCAATGATGCCCTGGTCCAGGTCTGGGAGGAGATCCTCCAGTAACCATCCATCATTTCATTAGGAGCCCCGATGCTGTCACGCTGCATACGAGCACGTGGGGGCCACACAAATTACTGAGCATATTTATTTTTAATCTTTATTTTTATTTGTTATGTATGAATGTATGTTTGTGTGTGTGTATACACACACACACAAACATACGTACACCTACACACATGTACGCACATGCATCTACAGACACACAGTTGAGTTATCTGTTTAATCTCACCTGTTCCTCAGGTGGAGTCCTGCCCTATGGCCCCATCCACATGTCGTTTTGCCGTTGTCATTCCCAAAAAGTAACATGTTTACATGGAGAAGTTTCAGAAACGATCTCCGTTTACACGGAAACACAAATATGCTGCAGTTCCTATTGCCAGGGCACAAGTTGGCAGTGTGGCTATAGGAACCGCAACCATAGTGCGCATATGCGAGTGTCCCTGTTTCCAAAAAGAATCGTTTCATCTGTTTCGAAACGGAGGTTTCAGAAAGGTCAGTTTCTGTGTAAACGGGAGGCCAAAATGCATCAAAACTCTGCTGTTTTCATTTTGAAACGGTGTTGTGTAAACGGGGCCTATGAAGCAGGTTTAACATATCCAGGACATCTTTCATTATCTGGTTTCTCTTAGCCTGACATTGTCAGTCAGGTTTACAAGAAGTTGGTCCTCAACTTGAGCATGTTTACATCAAAAAGGTGGAGTTTGTGACAAATCATAAACGTGGACAGGTGTACTGTCAGCAGATGTGTGCGTGTGTGTGTGTGTGTGTGTGTGTAGGTGTGCGTGTGTGTGTGTCAGGATTGGTGATGTTGTTCCACATGTGTAAATGTGCTCAGGTCTCAGGTCTCAGGTATGGGTGTTCAGGTGTTCCAAACGCTGGAAGCTACAAACTGAAGCTGCTCACCGCCAGCTGAAGTCAGGCTGAAGCTTCGTGAAAAGCACATTTTGACTCTTATTATTTCTTCTGTTTGAAGGACCTCATTTGATTTTAGAATTGAGTAGAATTCTATTCTATTCTGACTTTACTTACATGATATTTATGTAGACGCTGAATCTTCGGTTCCTGTGAACGGGCCTGATGTCCCGGCTGGTTTCTCTCACTGGTCTTTAGACTGTTTACCGTTTGGTTTAAACATTTTTATGTGTAAGAATGGACCGGTGTGAGCTGCTGTGTCAGGTGAGCAGAGATCGCAGGTGAGGGGGTCAGACTGACCCACAGACAGGAAGCCTGAGCTGCAATGAATGAAATGGGAGATTTTCCTGAAAATACCTTTCATCAACATTTAACACTCTGAGACGTTACATTTGATGACTTTGCGTCTGAAATAAAAAAGCTGAACAGGTGAGACTTCTCAGACAAAGGTAATCTGAAAAGTGAGGGAAATGAATCAAGTTTGTCAGTGTGGGTGGGGTCGTCTGTGAGGTCATCTGTGGAGCAGATAAAAAACTACACATCCCAGAGCAGGTGGAGTCACCTGCAGGTGGAGGATGCTGAAGCTCCACGCCTCAGAGGAGAACTGGATGCAGGTGATGAAGCTCATTCATGGTGGCTCTGATGTTCCCGTACTGCTAAAAACAGTCAATAAAGGAACAACAGAACGTTTCATCAGTGGAAGGCCAGCATTAGAAAAGCTTCCGCCGACTGATGCAGCACAGCTGTCGCTCCTGCTGAGCTCAGGATGAAGATCAAACTGAGCTTCCACAAACTCTCCTGCAGCTCGACAGATGTTTCACAGCTGTCTGAACACCAGCGGAGGAGGAGGGCAGTAAGCTGGACGTCTGTTTTTTTTAACCACTGGCTGGATAAAAAAACACATTTTTAGTGTTTGATTTGTGAGACTCATGTTTGGGTTTCTGAGACGGTTTCTGCCGCTGACCTGAGGGTGACGTCAGGTTTTTCTTCAACTCTGAGCATGGTAACTGACCCTGAAACCATCTGAGAACAGCCACAGATCTGACCTCACAGTGCGAACAAAGACCAGAGAGGTCACTGTGGACTTGGGGACTGCAACAAAAAAACCACACACACATATCAACACAGAGATCAAGGAGAGAGTCTCCAGCTTCAGGCTTCACCATTACAGAACAGCACCTCTGCAGTCATAGGTAAAAACTCTTCATTTCTTAAACAGGCTGAGGTGAGCCAAGCTCCCAAAAACTGCTCATCAGCTTCTACAGATCATCACTAGGAGGATCCATGCAAACCTTCAAAGGCTGCACACCCCAGACATCACCTGTTCAAACTCCTCCCATCAGGCAGGTGCTTCAGAGTGACCACACACAAGCAACTACACTGAAGCTCAGCTTCTTCCCAAGAACTGTAACTCTGCTGATCTCAGCCATGTTCAGTCCTAACATGCAGGGTTCTTCTGTCCAGTCTGATTGTTCAAACACATGCTTGTATTGTATGCAGTGATGGCATAGTTACAGATGCAGCCACCTAATGTTGCCGCATCCAGCCAGACGTCGGCCAGCTGAAGTCCAGCTCCCAGCTGGCCCACGTCCGGCTGTCGTCGGGCTGGAAGTCCCCCTCCTTCTCCTGGGCGTATCTACTTTCCAGCATGAACACACCCCTTTCCCTCAATTGTAGACTGTCACCAAAAGGTGGCGCCTTCTTAACAAAACGTTGAGTTCTGTGATTCAAAAAAGTTTTGGTGAAGTATCAAGTTTTGAAAACCTAAAATAGATGCCTAAAATTTTTGTCAGTATGACCTTTCACACATTTCCATTGCGAATCACCAAAAGATTCCTTTGTTTCACTTCATCTTTTAACTAAATAAGTAAATAAATACAGTAGGTTAAAAAAGAAGCGGTGCTGCGCTGAGCCAACCCGGTCTCACGGCAGCTCGTGCAATAGTCACGAAATTTAATCTATTGATTCGTGGCTCATGAACACGAATTCCCTCTTTTTTTCGTGTTACTCGGCACGACTTCTATTCTGCCTGAAATGCAGTGGGATAAAGTTCGTGCCTCTGAGCACGGCTTCTAAGCTGCAGTATAGTTTTTTTTTTTGCCCCTGTCCCCCTTTTTTCCCCCCTTTTCTTTTGAACTGGAAGCTCAGAAGCTGAATTATGCCTTTAATTGCGATCCTTAAGCGCCACTTTTCCTTTTGACATGAATTTCTCCTTGTTTCATTTAATGTGGGGTGCTGCTTATGGTTGTAACGATGACATTTGTGGGGCTTTTTAGGTCTAAATTTATATTTACGTGTTTATGGTTAGTGCTATATTCGGTGTCCAATTTTTTCTGTGAGTTCCGTGGTCTGAAGCCGTTTTCCCTCTGTGTTAAATCCATGAACCAACGATGAATAAATAAATGAACTACAGTACCCATCACCCCATCGGCCGTAACCATGGTCACGCGTATTCCCGTTGCTGTCCAGCTAATTGCATTAGTTCACCCGCTTCGGGTGTTATCAGGTAATTACTGACTTTATTAGCGGTTTTCAGGCCTGTAGATATGGGCCAGCAAGGGCCGTCTGCACCTCGTAGTCAGTCGAGAAGGTAGTTATCGTTCTAACGGAGGATCACTGACAGAGAAGGACTACAGACGAAGGACTACAGAAGAAGGACTACAGAAGCCATGCTCGCTGACTTCCGGCGGATGCTGCAGTGTTCAGGTAAGAGGATTTCAATGGACAGCGTTTATATAGTGATATTATTACGGCCGTGAGTTCAATAAGCACTTGAAATTAGATTAATGTGGTGTAAGAGAGCGCTGATATCCCAACTCTGAGATGCATTTGTAGAGATTATTGCGGGTTTTGCCGTCTTTGAGACGCTAGCTTAAATTTTCTGTGCAAATGTTAGCGGATATCGTAGGAAAGCGTTCACTATTTAAACAATGTTATGACAGAAATATGAGCTTCTGGACTTACTAGTTAAGTAAAATGATTATTTTCAGCCACAGATTCCAAATAAATATCCTGATGAGCTTCAGTGCATCCATATTCAATATCTGCGAGTACAGTGCTTCATTTAATCTGCACTGAACTGACCCAGGCTTATCACAATGTAAAATAAAATGATACTGGTCTGAACACAGTTGCTGGATCAGGTGACCCTGAAGCCTCTCTTAGTTATGCTGCTATAGGCCTAGACTGCTGGGGAGGTTCCCGTGATTTCTTTATATTCACTGTAAACAAACCTTATATTAGCAAGTTTCTTATATTCACTATTTAAACAAAGAGCAGTCTGTTTATACTTCAGACTGCTGGCTTACTTGTGGTTCCTATGATACTTAAGAGTAGAATGGGATGCAGAGCCTTCAGCTCCTCTGTGGAAAGAGCCTTGAGGTGACTGTTGTGATTTGGCACTATACACATAAAACTGAAAGTCTGGCTGCCTTTAATCCTCTGTGACAAACACGAGGATCCATGAAACCTGCCAGCACCTGAGAATGAGCTGAAACTTGCAGTGTATTACATTCCCATCATGGAGAAGCTTCCAGACTCTGGGAATCCTGTCAGTGAGCAGGGACTGATTCACTGTCCTCAGCTTTAAACAAACCCAGTCTCCATCTCAGGTTTTGACTCAGCCTGCTTTGGAGTCACTAATCTAGAATCATCAGGCTACTTACTTTCAACACCATAATTTTGTTACTGATTCAGTTTATAAACCTGTTTTGTGCTGCAGCAACAATCAAACATGTCCAGTTCATACATCATTGTAGTTTGTGTCTTTGCTCTTTCAGAACTGAATTGGAAATCCAAAGGTGCTGGAAAGCTTCTTCTCCAACCCTCAAAGCCAAACTTCACCCATGAGAGCTGACAGCATGCAATCATTTTGAGAAGTGACACTCTCATAAATAAAGGTGAGCAATGATACTTAATGTGTACTTTTTGATTATCATGTTTAAAGGTTTGTCATTGCTCACAGTGGCCTTGTATTCATTAGGCATTTCCAGAATAGTATCCAGCAGTTTCTTGTGAGCTGAGCTGAATCATTTTTCTTTTAATACATGTTTAACATTCACTTGAGTATTACTTGTTATACATAACTGTGGCTCTGAAACAAAGGCTCTCCTGAAGGAGAAGAAGAGAGCCTTTAGATCAGGAAATAAGGAGGAGCTGAGAGCTGTGCAGAAGGATCTCAGAAGGAAAATCAGGGATGGAAAAAACACCTACAGAAAGAAGATGGAGGACCAGCTACTGCAGAGCAACACCAGTGGAGTTTGGAGAAGCTTGAACTCAAGTTCAGGCCACAAAGCAAGCCCACTCTGAGACTTAGAGTAGAGTGGGTGAACAACTTGGACCACTATAACTACCAGCATTTTCACACTACTCCTTTTTCTACCAAGCGCCTCCAAATGGCAGTTTACATCTCATTAGGCCACCTTTTGTTATGTACACGGGGCCAGTAGATCGGAATGTGTGTGGGATGGGTGTGGGGGTGGGGATGGGTTACCACTGATGACCCAGGGTCGCCAGGTGTATAAAAAGCCAGGTCACAACACATATTTCACCTTTAATAAGAACAAATTTGTAATTGAGATCCCAGATTTGGAAGAGATGTTTTGTGTTCTCCGTGCTTCAGGTTCACAGCAGATGGAAGGAAACTCAAACAGCCACTAATGTAGCCATTGTGCTGACTGTAGACTGAGGGATCTCTTCAAATTGTTGTATTCCTCCTCTTCCTCGTCACCCACTGCTTCAGATCTTGCTGTCACTATCAGACTGCAGCAGTTATGTTATTTAGCCATGAAACATGTCGTCACCCTCCCTTGATTTTTTTCAGGCTTTTCAGAAAACACAAAAAACTGAACCGAATGTTGAAAATTTAATTTAGACAAAAATAAAATTTTAAAAATGTCTTTGACCATTTTTTTAGGAGGGTGACGATATATAACCTTGTTCAGCCTGTTTAGGAATGCACTGAGATCAATAACCTAATTTCCAACGCAGATCTGGAGAAACAGCAAAAACCAACAGGACCCTACACAGCCACAGATGCTGCTCCAGAGCTAGAAGTTCTAAACCATAAACACCAACCTGGGAAACTTGCTAAGTGTGACAGGTCCAACATAACTCCAGATACAGCCCAGCCACAGGGTGAACCAAATCTTTCAGATAATGACAACAGAGAACCAAACGCACCTCCCTCCTAAACTCACCAGCCTGCACCAACCTGACATTTCTCCTCCCTGAGTTAAATAGATGAATGGAAGTTAAGTGGTTACAAACATAAAAACCACGGGTCCACAGACAGGAGCAGTGAGCTGAAATCAGCACAAAGCTACCTGAGAGGCTGTATTGAACTACTATATATAATTTAATCATTTGTCCTGACTGGTTTCACCTCAGATGTTCTTTCTCCTTTTGGTAGATTTCTCCCACCTCTGTTTTGATGCCAAGAAGAAGAAGAAGCTGCTTCAGAGAAGTGGGCTTCATGGTCTCAGTGCACAGCAACATGTGTTTTCACTGCCACAATCAAAACATTGAATAAAATCTATGTATTGTTGTTTGGAAACGTGTCATATTACTGCATTCTAAGGTGTGTTATTAAAGAAAAAAATGAGTTCTATATTTCTGGTTTGATGATATCCGAAGCTTTTGATTCAAAACGTTTATTTTCCACTGCACAAAATATTTACTGTTGCACATTTATTTCTCATAGGGATTTTTTTTTTCTTTCCATATTTCAGTCTCTGGTTCTTGAGAGTCATGGCTCTGTCTGGTCTCTGACAGAGATCCTTAAAAATATTATTGGAAAGTACCTATTAATTTTACTTTCAAACAGCTTTATGTGAATGTTATCTTTTCATTTATAATTTTTAATATATTGATCACAGTGTAGTGTACCGTAGAGGCATCCAAAAATGATGAGACTGGGCTGCTTGTGTGTGATTTGGAAGGTTTGTGTCTGTCTGTGACTCTGCAGAGGTTAAAGCTGTGATCCAGTCTCAGTCTCTGACTGAAGGTTGCTGAGACTCTGATTAGATACACAATGTGAAGTTCACAATTCTCTAAACAAATAAAATGGTAATGACAAACATGAACATCTGTACTTATTTCAGAGACATGAATGTTTACAAACATAATATTTATTTTAAGGATTGGACTTCATAAAGCGCACTGATGTTAGAGTGTGTGTTCATATTTAAATCATTTTGTAGGCTGAAATTGTAACGGTGGACCTGAGATGGTCCAGAGAAAGTAAACACATGTTAATTAGAATAATAACAACAGACTGAGACAGACAGCTGTGAAATGCGCACACAATGACGTCACCTCATTCACTGCTAGCTACATCGTATCATTCATGATCATCTATGTAAACAACGTTTAAAGAAGCCGCCACAGCTCTGCGGCTGTAACTGTTTCAAATCATATATTTTTGCTCGTTTGAACTCTGAGGATGTTTTTAAAACGGTCTTAAAAGGCTGTTTCTATGGTGGTTGTCACGGACGCCTCAGTAGCTTCTTAGGCTAACCTGGCGCGTCCGGTTCCTGCTGCTAGCTGTCTGCCGCAGGAAGGCTGCGTCCCATTTCAAAGAGCCGCCGCTCCGTCGTAACTGTGGCTCAAACACCACTTTATCCTTTAAGAAAAGGCCTTTTATAGCCATTTTGGTCGCAGTTTTGATTATAAAATAAAAGGGAAAATATAAACAAACAAAAAGCTTAACATTGTGAAGACTTGGAAGAACAATGTGACACTGATGAGAGGATTAGGCTTCCCAGGTCATTGCCAGGCCAAACCGGCTGGTGATCAGAATTATTTTAATTATTTTTTTACCCAGTTTCGCTGGCGGTGCAGCGCTCACAGCCTGTCCGAGGTCCCGGGCTGAACTTCAAGCCCAGCCCGTCCCTCCAGACAATACTCACCGCTCCACTATAATGACCGCTTTACTCTCATCTTTCTATTGTTTTTAATGGACAGTTCCGCTTACAATTACAGTTCAATGATGTGAGGATCCTTGGTACAGTATACAGCGGGCTGCAAATGAATGCGCTTCCACTATTACTGCTCCTCCTGGTGGATAAACAAGACATTACCACCATTTTCCCCAAATGCTGCTTAGGGGCGTTCCCACCAGTGGCCGGAATTCCTACGTCATTAGCGGGGGATCGCGTTTAGGCCGAGGTTCGGCCACGAATCGGCCAAGGACCGGCCAAGGTCGCGTCACGGATCGGCCGGAAATTTTCAGTGGCTGCATCTGTACCTTGAAAAAGTAATCTGATTACTCCTTTTTAAACTAACTTAGTTACTTTACTGATTACTTAATTTTAGAAGTAACTAAGTTAGATTACAAGTAACTTTATTAGTTACATTCAACAGCTGCTGGTGTTGTGTCAAAAATGATTGTATTTAAACGGCTGTAAATGAGTTGTTGACCTATAATCTGTGAAATGTGTCAAACATCTCTCTCATGAATGATATCAGGTCATTTTGAGTCAGAAACAGCATTTCTATCACAAGGTAGAAGCTGCAATCAGTTTTTGGCAAAGTGACTTTTACATATTTGTTTTTTTTTATCAAGGTAAAAACTGTCATTGACATTAAAAATGCCTTTTTATACAGAAATCTGACTCAGAAGGCTGCAGAAATCACAACAAATATATATTCTATAATGATATTTGAAGTGGCCAAAAAGCTCTGGATTGATTATAATGCAGGTACAATAACACAGACTCCTAAAGATTGTTCAAAAACAGGTTATTTCTTCATTTTATATATAAGCCCTTCATAAATCATGCTGACAGCACTCTGTTTACCAATATAAGCAAAGACATTAACATAAAAACTCACAGAAACATTGGAATCACTTTTTGGCTAGGGTCAGTGTCACTGCTGGAGAAACACCGGCAGCACTCACCACCACCACCACCCCTCAACATAAAAATGACAATCAGGAATCGAGGGCGAGTCAGTCGTGTTTAAGGGCAGCATTTCCTCTACTGCATACTGTCCGACCAACTTCTTCAGCTCCGCCCCACTTACTGGTTTTGTACCAACGTCCAGCTTTTGTTGTTTGGGTGCTGAGGGGCTCCTGCATTAGCTGCAGCTCTGCTTCACCACCTGATGGGACTCGCTCTGTAAGTGTGACTGTGCTGCAACTCCAAATGTTTCTTCAAACCTGACGTAGTGTTTTTGAAGCACTTTGTCACCAGCACAGAGTGCACAACTAACCTTGATATTGTCATCTTTAGCTGACATAGACTCACAATAGTTCCTGTATTTCTAGCTAGAAAACACGCATTTCTCTCCTCCCTCCATTGTTTACGTATGTGTCACTGTGCTGTTATTGTCCTCATGCTGAAAACAGGACGCGATTGTCGCATCGGTCAGACGTCACTCCCCGAGACACAAGAAGAAAGCAAAAATATATGTTTGTACTGAGGAAAATGACAAAATAGTAACGCACAGTGACTTGGATAAGTAACTTTAATCTGATTACTGGACAGCAAAAAGTAACGCGTTAGATTACTCATTAATAGGGATGCGCCGATCCAATATTCAGTATTGGTATCGGTCCAATCCTGGCCTAAATCACTGGATCAGATATCCGAAAGAAATAAAAAATGCAATCCGATCCAACCCATATTGGCTGCATTACAGTTTTCGGTTGTCGTCTTCTTCTTGTGGGTCTGTGGTTGAACAAACCAGCTTAGAGCTGCATTACCGCCACCTACCAGTGTTGCCAAGTCCGCTTATTTTAAGCGACTTTGGGCTTGTTTTTTCTAAAGTCGCTTGCAAATCTCATGAGTCGCGGGTTGCGGTTTTTTGGGCTTGTTTTTGAACGTGGAGTTGCTTATTTGGGCTTGACTTTCTTTCCGAGTGAAACTCCTTGAATATCTCTCGGCAACCTATAATAAAGCAAAAGAGAGTGGTAGGTAGTTTGTCCCTTCCAAGCCCCCGTTTCCTGTTTATCACTCCTGCTCAAGTTGATCGGGCACGCACCCAAACAAACACTCCTAACAGCCCAGAATGAGCTCCAGTAAGTGGGGAAAATATAGAAAAAAATATAATAAAGAGTGGGAGAAAGAGAGTGCACTTACAGAATGGATCCGAGCTCAGATGGGAGACAGTGGTGCTAAAAGTGGGTATGCAATATATGCAATGCAGTAGTGATGGGTCGGTCGCGAACGATCCGGCTCTAAGAGCCGGCTCTTTGAAGTGAACGACGGGAGCCGGCTCCTGGTAGTGAGCCGTTTCTTTTTTCTTTTCGTTCGTTTCCTTTTTTTTTTTTTTTTGTGGAAGCCGCACGTGATTGGTTAAAATGAATGGTAGCATATGATCGTCTATACTGAGTGGGAGGGGAGGGTCCAGGGACACACTGCGCAGGAAGTAAACAAACACCAGAGAGGGAGGGGCTCCTGCAAAATGCGCTTGGAGACAGGAAAGAGCCAGAGGAAGTTGCGCGTTACATAGAGGCTACACACCGAACGGTGAGGAAAATGAGTGACGGAAAGCGTAGCAAACACTGGACACATTTTAACCTTATACCTCCAAACATGTCAAACGAGACACAGTGTACTTCAAAAGTGCCAGTGTTTGTGGACTTCCGGTCACAAATACCATAATACCACTACATGACTGTGAAGTGTAATTTCTGAGCGTTTGAATTTTTTCGATAGCACAAATGGTCGTGGAGTTACGGTGAAAAGCCATCTGATCAAGTTCCTTTGACCAGCTGACTCTGGTGAGACGCTATGTCTTAATCAGCTGTTCGCTCCTTGTAAGGTCAGGAAACCCGCAATTCAGGAGCGATCGCCTAGCGTTATAGGATTATTCTGATAGACAGAGAGTAGACTGCAAATTTAAAATTTAATATCGAGCAGGCTGCACAAACAACCTACATAGGTATACTGTATATGAATTGTTCATCCCTCAGTGTAATTAGAAGAACAAAACAGGGCAGGTCATCAGGCAGGAGAAACAGGATCATGTGCTCAAAGGCGCTTGTTTTTTTTTATTTCCAATCTTTTGTTTTATAATTTGTATTTGGAGCACTCTATTATATGTTGAGTATATAAAGAAATGTTTGATATAGGCCTAATGTATGTTTTTACATTAGTAATTCATTTTACACTTTTTTAAAAAAAATTAAAATCTAAGGGGCCATTTGGGAGCCGAAAGAGCCAGCTCTTCTTTGGGAGCCGAGCCTAAAGAGCCGGCTCTCTGAAAAGAGCTGGAATTCCCATCACTACAATGCAGAGGGGCGCCGCACAAGAGGGGGGCGCCAAAGCGATGTGGCGAAATTATTTCTCTAGTCGCATTTTCTGTATTTAACAGCTGTGCATATGATATGATCAATAACAGAGGCACGGTGCTGATTAGGCACCCCCGTGCTCCTTCACCTCCCCTCCTCCTGTCGCCCCCCTTATACACACACACGTTTTTTTGGTTTGTGATTGATGGAAAATAAAAGCCTGTAATAGAAGTCTTGTATTTTATAAGACCATGAATAAATGAGATCTGCTCGCCTGAACACAGTAAACATTGAGAGGATGTGTGTGTGTGTGTGTGTGTGTGTGTGTGTGTATGTGTGTGTGTCCGCATACACTTCAGAAAGTAGCTGCGATCCTTATAGGAGACGTATCAAAGGCATTCTGCAGATTTTGCAAGTGTGAAATTTTTGCTCGCCATGCTAATTTAGTTCAGCATGCTAATATAAGATAAGATAAGATAAGATAGTGTTTATTTGTCACATGCACAGTTATACACAGTACAATGCACAGTGAAATGTATTTTGTACCTGCAACCATATATACACACACATATAAATAAGAAGAATAAAAATTAAAAAAAAGTAATTCACACTATACACTATACTCTATATACTATACACTATACACACTTTTATAAATTATAATATTTACATTGTGCAATAATGGTCCAGTTAGGGCTCAGAGTTGAGCAGACAGATGGCTTGTGGGTAAAAACTCTTCTTCAACCTTTCAGTCTTAGCCCTCAGGCAGCGGTAACGCCGGCCTGATGGGAGCAGGGAGAAGAGAGAGTGTCCGGGGTGGCTGGGCTGTTTTAGGATCTTCATGGCCCTCAGCCTGCACTGCTTGGTGTAAATGTCCTGCAGGTTGGGGAGGGTGGTTCTGATGGTCCGTTCAGCTGAACGAACCACCCTTTTTAGAGCCATGAAATCCTGCTTGGTGCAGTTTTCCATCCAGGTGGTGATGCTCCCACGCATGATGCTCTCGATGGTGCAGGTGTAAAAGTTCCTGAGCACCTTGAGTGGGAGCTTGAAGTCTCTCAGCCGCCTGAGGAGGTAGAGACGCTGTCTGGCCTTCTTCACAGTGATGTTTATGTGATGAGTCCAGGACAGGTCCTGTGAGATGGTCACTCCCAGGTATTTGAAAGTGTCCACTCTTTCCACCTCAGCACCACTGATGACAAGTGGATGGTAGTCCCTCTGCTGCTTCCTGCTGAAGTCCACGATCAGTTCCTTTGTTTTGCTGACGTTGAGCAGGAGGTGGTTCTCCTGGCACCAGTTCTCCAGGCGGGAGACCTCTCTCCTGTAGGCTGTCTCCTCATTGTGAGAGATTAGTCCCACAACAGCAGTGTCGTCAGCAAACTTGATGATGACGTTGGACTCTGACGTGGCCTCGCAGTCATGGGTGTACAGTGAGTACAGCAGAGGGCTGAGCACACAGCCTTGGGGGGATCCAGTGTTGAGGGTGAGGGAGGATGAGGTGAGGTGACCCACTCGTACCACCTGTGGTCTGCTGGTCAGGAAGCTGTGAACCCACCTGCACAGGGATGGGCCCAGGCCCAGGTCCAGCAGCTTAGAGACCAGCCTGGAGGGAACTATGGTGTTGAATGCTGAGCTGTAATCTACAAACAGCACTCTCACATAGTTCCCCTTACCAGTGTCTATGTGTGAAAGGGTCTTGTGGAGGAGGAAGGATATGGCGTCATCTGTGGATCTGTCTGGCCGGTATGCAAACTGTAGTGGGTCGAGGGAGGTGGGCAGTGAGGAGGTGATGAATGTCTTGATGAGTCTCTCAAAACACTTCATCACCACAGAGGTGAGCGCTATGGGCCTGAAGTCATTGGGGCTGCTGGGGTGTGGTTTCTTTGGGACAGGAACTATGATGGACTTTTTAAAGCAGGTGGGAATCACACACAGTTTCAGTGAGAGGTTGAATATCAGTGTAAACACAGGTGCCAGCTGGTCAGCGCAGGTCTTAAGGACACGTCCACTAATACCGTCTGGTCCAGCCGCTTTCCTGGTGTTTACACGTCTAAACGCCCTCCTCACGTCGCGCTCCGTCACAGTGAGTGTCTCCGCCCCTCCGGCCGGGAGCGCAGCGGGCTGTCGGCTTCCCGACTCAAAGCGCGCAAAGAAGATGTTGAGTTCATCAGCCAGAGAAGCGTCGGCACTCACCGGGTGTGTGTGTGGTGCTTTGTAGTCCGTGATGGTGCGTAGTCCCTGCCACAGTCCCCTGGGGTCAGACTGTTGTAGTTGCTGTTCCAGTCTGCGGCTGTAGCGATGTTTTGCCTCTTTCACCGCTCTGCGTACGTTGTATGATGCAACCTTGTAGTCCTCCATGTTCCCAGAGGCGAGGCCGGAGTTGTAGGCAACGGTGCGGGACCTCAGGGCGTCGCGGACAGATTTATCCACCCACGGCTTCTGGTTGGGAAAAGTCCTGATGGTCCTCCTAAGTGAAGTGTCTTCAACAACTTTCCCAATAAATCCCACAACAGTTTCCGTAAACTCCTCGATGTCTCCGCCCGCGCTGCTGCGAAACATGTCCCAGTCGGTTGAATCCAACGCACCCTGCAGAGCGGCCTCTGTTTGATCAGACCACCGTGTCACTTCTCTCACAGCAGGGGGTTCCTGCCTGAGCCGTTGTTTGTATTTCGGCATGAGAAGGACAGAGGTGTGGTCAGACTTCCCAAAAGGCGGAAGAGGCTTTGCTTTGTAGCCATCTTTGAATGCAGAGTAGCAGTGGTCTAGGGTCCTCTCTCCTCTGGTGGGGCAGTCGATGTGTTGAATCAACTCCGGTATTACCTTTTTCAAGTTTGCACTGTTAAAGTCCCCGGCTACGATGAGAGCCGCATCACGCTGGTTAGCCTGATAGGTGGAAATAGCCTCATGTAGCTCGGATAGTGCAGTGTTTGTGTCCGCCTGAGGTGGAATATAGACGGCGCTGAAGATGACCGAAGTGAACTCGCGGGGCAGGTAGTGGGGACGGCATTTCAGGGTTAGGAGCTCCAGGTTAGGTGAACATGATTGTTTCAGGGGGACAACATTCCTACTGTCACACCAGTTGTTATTAATCATTAGGCACACACCTCCTCCTCTTGATTTTCCAGACTCACTCGTTCTGTCCGTGCGATGAACACTGAAGAACTCCGACGGCTGTACGGCGTGGTCCGGTATGAGGGGAGTCAGCCATGTCTCCGTGAGACAGATGATGTTGCAGTCCCTTATGTCCCTCTGAAACTGTATCCTGGCCCTGAGTTCGTCCAGCTTGTTATCCAGTGACTGGACATTAGCCAACAGGATGCTCGGCAGTGGCGTTTGGTGCGCTCTGCGCCTCAGCCTCTCTCTTACGCCCACTCTTTTCCCTCGGGGCCTTGTCCGTGACCTGGTCCGTCCTTTGTTTGAGCTGGCCCACTGGAAACGCAGTATCTCCTGAGGCCAAGTCGGGTCGGGAGAAAAAGGTGTCAGAATACAGCCAGAGTGCTGTATTCTGATATTAAAAAGAGTCTGTCTGTCATACGTGATATGACACAGAGCAGGCGGAATTATAAAGTCCAAAATTAGAGCTAAACCTAATATATACAAACAAAGCGTAGGAGCAGGTACGACGGCTGCTGACCTCACCGGCGCCATCTTAGAGCGCATAGCATCTGTTTACAAACAAGACAATTTGATAAGCAGCAGTCCAAGGCTGCCAGGGAGCCAAATTCCTGATTCTACGACTTGTTTTGGTACAGACTGTACTGATTAAATTGTTGACAGCCTTCAGTCTTTCTGGCACCTCTCTGTGGCAAAAAAAAATCCAATTCATCCTAATCTTCTTGGTTCGTTCCTTCGCCGTGCAGAAACAGATACATACATCTCCAAGATCTTACCCCTCAGAATCAGCTCCAGATATACAGAGTCTGAGTTTGAGTCTGTACCCTTCCCACGTTCCCGTCATAAGCAGCCTTACCAAGGCCAGACAGCTGCCTAGACTTCCTGAATTGCAACGACAAGCCAGGTATCTCTAGGTCCAATTCAGAGAAATCTCAGTGTCAATAAGTCAAATGTGTGTGTATTCCATTGACAATACGGCCAGGCACATCATCTTCCACACCACACAGGAATCATAATGTAGCCAGCTGGAATGTCAATTAGTAAGAGGGAATAGGGTTCTCCTTCCCCCAATCTCCGTGTTTATGTCAACAAGCGATGGTGTGTGGACGTTCAGGTGGTGGAGAAACACTGTTGTACTGACATCGAAGTGTTGATGGTGAAGTGCAGACCCTTTTATTTACCGAGGGAGTTCAGTGCTGTGTTAATGCTGGCTGTTTATATCCCGTCGCGAGCCGATCGGACCACAGCGCTAGGAGTACTGCACGACATCATCAGCAAACATGAGACCGCTGTAACGTCTGGGTTGTGTTCGGTGGTGAAGAGGAGGCGGCGAGCAGCCAAAAAAACGCACAAGCACACTGGCACTGAGAATTTCAGTATTGCCCTTTTAATAAATGTAATCTTCACAACCTTATGAAGCCCGGTTGAACGGCTGCTACATAAACACACATGAAAACGAGCAGTGTTCATACAACCTGTAACGGTACAAAAAATAAGGAAAAAGGAAAAGGTCCGCCTCAAGCCAAAATGTCCGTCTGCAAAACACATCTCCCGCGCTCTCTACTGAGGGGCGGTGGGTGCACACTGGTGACATCATCAACACAAAAAGACCAGACTGTCGTAAAGAGACATCACAATTACGACTGTTACACCGCCCACCCAGATGCTGTGTTTGTTGTTGCCGGGGATTTTAACAATTGCAGCCTCAGGACTGTTCTCCCTAAGTTCCATCAACATGTGAGCTTTCCCACAAGGAATAACAACATTCTGGATCACGTGTACAGCAATGTGAAGGATGCATACAAGGCTGTGCCCCGCCCACATTTTGGACAGTCCGACCATATTTCTGTGTTCCTCTATCCAAAGTACAGGCAGCTCCTCAAACAAGCCCCCCCAGCAATTAAAAGCATTAAAGTTTGGAGTGAAGAGACTGATCTGCTGCTTCAGAACTGCTTTAATGCCACAAACTGGGATGTGTTTAAGAATGCTGCTCTGAGAGAGGACAGTTCTGTGGATTTAGAGGAATATGCATCAGTGGTTACCAGTTATATCAGCACATGCGTTGATGATATTGTCCCCACCAAATGCTGCAAGATATATCCCAACCAGAAACCATGGATGAACTGTGAGGCACGCTCCATGCTGCATGCACGCTCAACTGCATTTGCCTCTGGTGACACGGAGGGCTACAGAAAGACCAGATATGACCTACGTAGATCCATCAGGGAAGCCAAGAGGCAGTACAGACTGAAGCTGGAGGGATATTACAAACACTCTGATTCCCGACGCATGTGGCAGGGCTTGCAACACATCACTGACTTTCAGCAGAGGAACAGCAGGATCACAGCCTGCAACAACGCCCTACCAGATGAGTTGAACCAGTTCTATGCTCGCTTTGACACCCTCAACTCCATCCAACGTAGAGAGATCCTACTACCGGAGGCAACACAGAGCTCTTCACCCACTGTAACATCGACTGAGGTGTGCAAGGCCCTGAGGAGGACCAACCCCCGAAAAGCACCTGGCCCCGACAACATCCCTGGCCGTGCTCTGAGGGTCTGCTCTTCAGAGCTGGCCGAGGTTTTTACAGATATTTTTAATTTGTCCCTCTCCCAATCATCTGTGCCCACATGCTTCAAGTCCACCACTATAGTGCCCCTCCCCAAGAAAACCAACACAACCTCTTTGAATGACTATCGTCCCATTGCACTCACTTCACTTGTAATGAAGTGCTTTGAGAGGATGGTCATGTCCCATATTAAAGGATCCATTCCGGACACATTAGATCCCCTGCAATTTGCATACCGTCAGAACCGTTCAACTGATGATGCTGTTAATGCAGCCATCCATACAGCCCTCTCACACCTTGAAAATAAGGACACTTATGTTCGAATGCTGTTTATAGACTACAGTTCAGCTTTCAACACTGTCATCCCAAGCAGGCTGGTTGAAAAGCTGTTCACCCTCGGAATACCACCCTCCCTCTGCCACTGGGTCTTGGACTTCCTTACAGACAGACCTCAGGCAGTCAGAGTTGGTACCAGGACATCAGAAACAAAGACAGTGAGCACTGGGACCCCACAAGGCTGTGTGCTCAGTCCTCTCCTGTACACCCTCTTCACCTACGACTGCATCCCCTCCCAAAGCAACACCTCCATCGTCAAGTTTGCTGACGACACCACCGTCATTGGGCTGATTACTGGGGGAGAGGAAGCAGCTTACAGGGAAGAGGTGGCCCAGCTGGTGTCCTGGTGCCAGGAAAATAATCTCTCCTTAAATACAGAGAAGACTAAGGAGATGATTATTGACCCGAGGAAGAGAAGAGACCAGCATGCTCCATTATTCATCAACGGGACTCAGGTGGAGAGAGTGAAGACTTTCAAATTCCTTGGCACCCACATCAGTGAAGACCTCACCTGGACCTACAACACAACACAGACTGTCAAGAAAGCTCAGCAGAGACTCTTCTTCTTAAGGAAACTGAGGAAATTCGGATTATCCCCCAAGCTCCTCAGCAACTTTTACAGATGCACTGTGGAGAGCATCCTGACAAACTCCATCACGGTGTGGTATGGAAACTGCACCAGTCAGGACAGGAAGGCTCTCCAGCGTGTCATCAAAACAGCACAATTCATCTGTGGAGCTGCCTTCCCATCACTACAGGACACTTATAATACCCGGGTAATAAAGAGGGCACACAACATCATCAAGGACCGTACCCACCCACAGCACACACTGTTCACACTCCTGCCGTCTGGCAAACGTTACAGGAGTGTAAAAGCAAGAACAACCAGACTAAAAAACAGTTTCTATCCACAGGCCATCAGGCTACTGAACCACTGACTGATTACCAAACTGTGATTACCTGCCTTTCTTTCATCTGTATATATCTGTATATATTGCACTTGCTTTATTATTTATTTATTTTTATTTTCTACTTTTACTTTCCTAATATATTAGTTCTTAAATTTTATTTTAACTTAGTTGCTTATTTCAATTGTTTGTAAAGCAGTCGCAAGTAAGAATTTCATTGCTCAGCATAACCACAGTGTTTTGCGGTGTACATGACAATAAACTTCTTGAATCTTGAATCTTGAATCTCATGGTGAAAATTTGATCAAACAGTGGCGTTGAGAGACCAGCTGACCAGATCCATAATTATAAATTCCAGTTCAGAAGTTGTGTGAAGAGAGGCTCTAAAGCAGCAAAATAGGGCAAAAAGGAAGGGCTGAGGAGAGAAGAAAAGTGCGACCACCTCCGCTGAGAGCTGAAGAGAAAAAAAGGGGGTTGTTTTGACTGTTGGGTTTTCTCTGTATTATTGTAGGATCTTGAGGTGACTGGTGTTGTGTTCTTAAGTTGAACAAAAAAACATAGACTTCTGTGTGTTGATGACCAGGGGCCTATTCCAGGAAACATGTTCAACAAACTCTGAGTTTATAAACATACTCTGAGTTGATCAACTCTGAGATCGGCAACTCTGAGTTTCCTGTTCCAGAACAGCTGATCAGGGTTAGTTCAATCAACTCTGAGTATGATCACCCTGACTTAGCACGTGGGTGAGTAAGGAAAGAAAGCCATCATCAATGGAGCTCTGATACCAGGATTCACCATGGCAATGGGTAAATAAAGGGCGGAGCCTCCATTTTAATCCGGTGGATGGAGGATTGCACGTGTCAGTGTGGAGCATGATGAATCACTTTAATCAGCCTGACCCACTCTGTCAGCATCATAGACAGAATAAAAGTTTGTTATAAAATATATAATTTCTTTTATAATCTCTGCTGTCATCATTTACACAACTTGAATCTCCATCAGATGAAGCTGAATCCTAATTTTACATTTGATTTATAAAATCTAATTATTGAGCCTGACGGACAAACTGCAGGAGACAGAAAGTGAAGATAAAACTGTGGAGAAACAGCTCAGACTGAGTTTACTGACCGACCTGTGTGTTACAGACTGAGACAGCAGCAGACCCCGGGGGAGCTGACCTCAGGTCAGTTTGTTACTTAATAAAAACTCTTTTTGCTGCAGTTTATAACAGTTCAGTTTATGACAGTTCAATTTATGGTTATTTGTTTAAATAATTGTACAGTAAAAATGGAATCTATTGATGGAATATCAACCTCACTATTCATTTATTTAATTGAGGATTTTATTATTTCTGCCATTACTGGATAAAAATGAGATTTGCAGAAAAACTGCTTTAATGTTTCCAGTTTAACCATTTTAATCTGATCTAAGATCAGCTGATAGATGACAGCTCTCTGACAGCCACAGCAGAGATGTTTCAATGAGTTACTGTTAAAGGTCAGAGTTCAGTAATAGTTTCATATTTAGCTTAAAACATTCAGAGCAGCTTTCCAAGTCTGTAATGAATGTAAAGTTTTACCAGTAAAGCCAAACATGCTGTGATAAATGTCTCAGCTTCATAGATTTTAAAAATCAGTGCATTTTGGGAGGATGAGGCATTTTAATTAAAGAATGCAGATCGTGTCGGAAGATGAAGCCATTATGAACAGATCCAGGCTGGATGAGCTGCAAAATAACTGGAGCCTGAACTGGATGTGGGCCTTATCGCGTCTGAATCCGTGATTCTGATCCGTTTGGATCCTCCTGCTGCGCGGGTGGACTCGGACACAATTTGCGGATCCGTCATAGAGCCAATGATCACCGATTTTGGTGATTTTCAGTGGAAAATATGTGGAAATTCTCACACTGAATTTCAGACAACGTAACCTTCAAAATGACATAATTTAAGTCACTTTAAATCCATTTAGTTCAGTTTTCAAGTCTTCAAATATTTCAGCCTCATCTTCACTCAAACATTCACATCATCTCCAGGATCCGGACATTTTTCCATCCACAGTGTGTTCTGTGTCTAAAGCTTCATAGAGATCAGTGTGATGTAACAGTGATGCTACAGTTACTACAGTAAACGTTTCAGAGGAACTGACTGACAGTTTGACAGCTGCACTCACTATATATATATATATATATATATATATATATATATATATATATATATATATATATATATATATATATATATATATATATATATTAATTATACCTGTCAGTGTTGATCTCTTTAGATTTTGTACATTTTGTATGTAAGGTTTCCTCCGGAAGTCTGTGCCTTTATTGTGAAGTGGCAACCGGACGTGCTGCTGTGTTTCACGGAGGTTATTAAATATTTGCAGGAAGCGGAAGAAGCTGCAGCGAAACTTCCGGGAAACAGACAATAAACAGCCGGGGTGGCGGTCCGATATCGATTATTGATTGTTGACTATCAAGTTATCGCCGGTCAGTGCGGTCTGCGGCACTCGTAGAGCGAACCGGAAGCACCTGTAACGGCCGCTGATTGGACACCGCTGGCTCAGTCTTTGGCCCGGTTAGACCCGGATCGGAGCACCATGGGAGCACACCGCAGCGACGGAGGCCGGGACTGGCTGCAGCAGGACGGCCCGGAGCAGCCGGAACCGCCGGAGCAGAGCCCGGTGAGTCTCGAGTTTATCACAGCTGAAATATCCGGTCACGTGATATGGTCATACACGATATTTCAGTTATTAGGTCTGATGACGTCACGGAGTCGGAATAAAACCGAATACAGGCTCCAGTATAACACCGGGAAGTAGACGGACCCTTTTTGGTCATAGGAAGGTGATTGTAAACTGGCGGGGCGGACCGGGACAGACCGGGACCTGCTGCCCTCTTTCGGCTGGCCTGGGGGCGCCTCGGTGCTACCCCGGATGAACTGGAGGGGGAGGTCTGCCCCCGCGGCCCGGATAGTTGGAGTCGGTTCACTCAGGTAGTTCAGGTAACCCGCTGTCACAATGCATCAGACACATGCGCAGGTGGTGCTCTCAATAGGAAGTCATCAATTTGGGTTATTTAAATGTTTGTCAGGAACTATTCTGAGCCAAAGGCACCTGTCTATGTCACCTGAACATGTAACCAGGTATAGGTCAAGGGGCGTTACTGGAAGGGTACCACAACCCAGGCCTGACGTCACAGTCGGTGTAGGTGGAGTTCCTGTTTCATATGACTCTTTTCCATTAGTACCTACTCAGCCCGGCTTGGCTCGACTAGGTACGGTTTGTAGGAATTTCCATTAGTACCTGAGCTGTGTCCAAATTCAGGGGCCGCATCCTTCGAAGGACCCGTCCTACGTAGACTGGGTCCTTCGCAGCCCGCAAAGGCTGCACGTGAGTGGCTGTGAAATTGGACGGTCTAGCCTTCATATCAGCATCACCTGCCCTCACCTCAGCGTAGCTCATGTTGCCTAGCAACCGTTAAAACAAGCATAGCACATTTCAACATCAAGGAATACAGCTGAGCGAATGAATAATTTCCAACTATATTAAGTGAAAATTAATGTTGAATTATGATGCTTAACTTTAAATTTCAGGAAAACCGATTTGCTGAGGAACAAATGAAACACTGAAACAAACCAAACATCAGCCGTTAGAGATCATCTGAGTGAGTTATAACTGTGCTTAACTTCCACTCAGAGGCGAAAGCCAGCGGGGGTTTGAAAAGGATGTGCCGGCAGTCGGGTGTTCTCTCCGGCTAAAGTGTTCTCGATAGCCCGGTCAGCTGACAGCTAGCGAGGCAAGCTGCTGGTAGAGCAGCTGCAACGGACAGCTCCGAAAACAGTGGAGCACTTTTTGCAATTAAGCGATATCTTGATAAAACGAGCTGATATCTGAGATGTACACATTTACATTCTCGCCTGAAAACATCTTAAAAGTTTATTTTGTGTCACAGAAACAGTCATTTTTCAAACTTTTTGGCCGCTATCCTCCGCCATTTTTGTGTTTGAGTTTTGATGCGCAATGAATCATGGGATATGGTAGGCCACGAAGGATACACTGGACCCATCCTTCAAATTCGAGAAAAGAAGGACGCATTCGTTGACTGCATTTGGAGGAGCCTTCAAATTTGGACAGCCTTCGTCGCCTCGCTGTGACGTAATTGGCCTACAAATGCGGCCTTCGAAGGATACGGCCCCTAAATTTGGACACAGCTCTGGTATCAGGTACTTTTTTAGTATCCACTCAGCTGGAGTAACAAGGTTTTTTTTTTTTTTCATCAACTTTATTGATAATAGGTTGATGGTACATCAAAATCGTAAACATAGAACAAAGCAGCAGTGCCAGGGGGTTATATAGCAAACATAGACAGATATAGTAAAATAAAATAAATTAAAATTAAAAGAATTAGTTCACATAAATATTAAACTGGATACATATTTCAGATGTCCTTATGTTTTATTATTCTTTTTGAATGTTGGAGTGTTGTAATATATTGTTTGAATTCCTCCTTTAAAAATTAAGATTTGTGATTTGAAAATTTAGATTTATGCATATGATATTTTGCAACTAATAAGATTAGGTTGATAATATAGAATTGGTTTGATTTATTAGAAGGATAAGAGAATATTTATATAAGAGAGGGAAAAGTTGTTGAGAATGTTTTGGGAAATATAAGTACAAATATTTTGCCAGAAAATACATGAGAAAGAACAGGACCAGAATAAATGACAGAGATCTTCTTCATAGAGTCCACAGAAAGAGCAGTTTACATCATTGTCCTTTTTATATAGCTGAAAAAGAAGCTTGCAGGGATAAAATTGATAGATCATCTTAAAAGATACTTCTTTGATCTTAATGATAATCAAATATTTAGATGGGAGGCACCACATTTTCTTCCAGTTCAGGTCTGAAGCAAGATTATTCCAATCAGAGATTACATTTGAAACAGAGACCTTATCTTTCTGGAGTAAGGCACAGATATCATGGTTGGTTTTTTTCAATTTTTAGTAGAAAAGCAGGTTTGACCAATACAAGTATCAGCAGATCCAGACTTGGTGGAGTCAACACCGAAGTTATAGAGGATTTAAGAAGCATTATAACAGCAGACAGGATAGCATCAAAAACACAAGCATATTCTTTTGGGGGTATGGGAATGCCAAACTTGTGTAGAAGTTCAGAAAAAGATATTAAGACAGCATCAGGTTTAAAGAGCTGCTGAACTAAGATGATTCCATGTTTATTCATTATTCAATCTGGATCAAACTTCTGCAGTAGGATGACGGTCCGCCCCTGAACCCATACATATGATAATATTTACTGGCAGTCGCAGCCCAACCTAGTGGAAGCAGGAAACACTTGACACTTTGAGGTCCAGCTCCAAGGTGGTTGAGCAGAACCATCTCAAATTTCCCCTGAAAACCCTTCAGGAGTCAGCTGTGCACTGTTTTCAAAACTGTGAGTTTTTGCCAAAGGGCGTGACCCTGGCAGGATGGCAACGTTCAGTGTTTCGCCATGAACACAAAAAGGGCTGTAACTCAAAGCCACATTGCCCAATCTGGCTCAAACTTTAGTGGTTTGATAAGCCTCCCGCCCTGAACACAATGATATGCATAAAGTCCCTAAACATTGGAGCGCCACCTAGTGGGACCTGTAAATATCATGAAATACCATGTTTGCGTAGCCCCGGAGCTACATTTTATCTACATATCTGAAATTGTGCAGGCTCATGTAACATCCTAAGACATACAAAAAAGTCTCCTGGACCCATACTCGAAACCCTACAGGAAGTCACCCATTTTCAATTTTTGCCATTTCCAGGCCTGCTATTTGAATCAACTCCTCCTAGGGCATTTGACCCAGTGAGACCAAAATGGCTCCAGGTCATCTACACAAGTAGGCCATCAAAAGTTTATTCACGGTTTTATAAAATTTGTCTGCTTGCTGGCCGAACGACGGTCACTATATGTGGGGAGAACACCAGACTGCCAGCTCATCATTTTCAAAACGCCTACTGGTTTTCACTGCTGAGTGGAAGTTAAATACAGATATAATACACTCAGATTATCTCTAACGGCTGATGTTTGGTTTATTTCGGCATTTCAATTGCTTCTGTGCAAATCAATAGAACTGATATTAAAAATATTTTACTCAGGAAGGAACACGAGAGCCTTTTCACCGGGAATGGGAACATCACATCAGCATGCTGATGCTGTTCATGGAGATTGTGAAGACTGATGACAAGTCTGCTCCAGAAATGATCAAATTATATGTTTTAAAATGTTAATATTTACTTGACTGTATTCTAAACAAATGTCTGTAAGTGGTGGAAGTTTTCTGGAATAAAAATAATATAATTTTAATATTTGACCTGTTTTTGTAAAGTAAGCAGCAGAGCTGTGTATAATGTTTTTATTTAGAGATGAAGTTTTTAAAACCAAGTAGTCAGTAAATTTAAGCTGGAAGGCGATAGAAACACTGGAGCTGAGCTGTGATGTCATCAAGTACGCTGGTGTTGAGAAATAATCCCCCGTACTTGGGAAGTCCATACTTGTCAAGTACTCAAGTTTGTACTTGAGGTTTGAGAAACGGCCATGGTTCGAAGGACCCGGCCCACGTAGACCGGGTCCTTCGCAGCCCATGTAGACCACAAAGGCCGGAAGTGAGCGGCTAGCCTTCATATCAGCGTCACCTGCCCTCACCTCTGCGTAGCTCATGTTGCCTAGCAACGTGAGTGCGAAGCACAGCTTTGCTCCTTTTTGTGGTTTAATTTTAATTCTTTTATTCAAAACAAGCTGTTAAAACAAGCATAACACATTTCAACATGAAGGAATACAGCTGAGCGAATGATTAATTTCCAACTATATTAAGTGAGACATTAATGTTGAATAAAACTATCCAGTTATGATGCTTAACTTTAATTACAGGAGTTTGCTTATCACAGGAGCACTTCTGCCCTTCGTTGTAGTAGACTGGTGGGAAAATAAACAAGATTTTGAAGTTTAAGCTCATGTATATTGATTCATTCATCAACCAAACTTAAATTAACATTTCTCATGTTAAATATTGAAATGTGATTAAAATGCAATTAATTTCGATTAATTAATTAATTACAAAGCTTCTAATTAATTCGATTAATTTTTTTTAGTTAAAGACTTTCTATCCTGTTGTTTGGGATTAATATTTGCGTTGAAGTGATGTTTTAGTTGAAGGCACCTCTAGGTCATAACTTTCCACTATTTGTTGAAAAGTGTTAAGACCTTTCTCAGATGATTCTCTTCCAGTATGCAGTGATGCCCCTTCTTTTATTTTATTTAAAAGCAGCTGTAATAATGGTTTATCCCCTCATATTGAAGGAAGGGGGCTGTGGACTTCAGCCTGATCCATTTCCTTCCATCTGGCATACATATTGGATCACATCATGCAACCAGGGTTCTAAGCCATGCAGCCTTATAATAATTTTCTAAACATGAGAGAGCCAAACCGCCCTCATTTCTAGGCAATTGCAATGTCTCATACTTGATTCTTGGTCTCCATTTTCCCTTGAAACCATTCTGTTTTATTCAAGAAATTGCCTGGGGGGGCACCTCAACTGGCAGTGCTAAAAACAAGTAGAGCAGCTTAGGCAGCACAATTATTTTTATTAACTCAATCCTATTATGCATATTTGTTGGTAGTAAAGATCTGCCTTGATATTAATTGTTTGGGGGGGGGGGGGTAGTTATGCTTATAAATATTGTTTAGGTCTTTAGGCAGCTGGACTCCCAAGTATTTTATCCGGCAGTCATTCCAATCCCCCTTTAGAAGTTTTAAAGTGACTTTATTTAGTCTATAATTAAATGTATTTGTGTATTAAATGTATTTGTGTTTTATGTAGGTTCAGTTTATAACAGGAATATGATCCAAACCTGTTAAGAAAAGAGACTAATGGTGGGAGGCTACTGTCTGGATTGGTAATGGTTACTAACACATCATCGGCATATAAGCATGTGTTCTGAGCAATGTATGGTAACACCTGTCACGTCTTTGCATTCCCTAATGGCCTGTGTGAGCGGTTCAATAAATAAGGCAAACAATCCCTGGCTAGGTGGACATCCCTGTCAGCAGCCGTGCTTAAGAAATACCAAGTCTGACAGATCCCCATTCACTTTTATCCTGACCATAGGTGAACTGTATAAGGAGCTGAGACAACTGATTACTTGACTATTGAACCCGAAACGTTTTAAAACCAAATATAGAAATTCCCACCTTACGAAGTCAAATGCCTTTTCTGCATCAAGGCTAAGAGCTATCAATTTTATGGTCTTCATATGGCATTTCTTCATGTATTTTTACATGCCGTTAAGTTTTGTGTTCGCTCACTCAGAGTTTGTGTTTTATAAAGAATTAAGAGTCAGTAACACGTGTGTGTGTGTGTGTGTGTGTGTGTGTGTGTGTGTGGGTAGAAGCCGTGGAACCTCATGATCAAACACAGACAGATCCACAGACGAGGACGACGCTCTCACATGACGGTCAGGTCAGTGATCCTCACACTCCGTCCTGCTGTGCTGGTTTGGACTGGTGTGTTCATTCCAGCAATTTCAGGACTTCCTGTGATGATCTGAGTTCACAGGAAGTTAAATGTGAAACACGGCCAATCACAAAAGGACAGGTGAATGATGATCGTCTGGTTCTTATACAGCATGCTTCCTGTGTAACATTCACACTGATGAAACGCAACAGGAGCAGCTCGGGGTTCAGTATCTGCCCCGAGGATACTTGCAGACTGGAGCAGCTAGGACTCAAACGACCAACCTTCTGATTAATAGATGATCTGCTCTCAATCAATCAATCAAATAAACTATATTGTCCCGCAATGGGAAATTTGTCTTGGACAAACAGTGTTACTCACCTGCAATTTGCATAATAAAAACAGAGAGAAGGATCAACTAATAATACGGAAAATTCAAGTAATTTAAATAAATAAAAGTTCATAAAAATTCATCTCTAACACTCAAATGCATATTGGTTTGGTTGGGCCTTTTAAACAGTGCTGAATTTTTATTCAGTAATCCAATAGATGTTGGGAGGAACGAGTGCTTATAGCGGTTTGTTTTACAGCTACTAGCTCTGTAACGTCTTCCTGAAGGTAGCAGCTCGTATCCTGTATAGGGGGTATGGGAAGAATCCTTAATAATCCTGTAAGCCTGCTGTACAACAATTGTTTCATACTTTGATTGGAGAGACTGATACTCCTTATATCCAACAATTTTCATGGCAATTTTTACAAGTTTCTCGATTTTCGATTTTGCCTTTACTGTAAGTGAGCTGTACCAAACTGCCATCCCATATCTGATCAAGCTTTTCAGCACTGCATGATAAAACATACCCATAACCTTGGAACTCACACCAAACTGTCTCAATCTACAAAGAAAGTGGAGCCTTTGTGCCAGTTTTCCACATAAGAAGTCAACATGTTCTTCCCATTTAAAAAAATATGTCCATGTAGATGCCCAAGTATTTATATGAGCTGACCTGTTCTACTGTACATCCATCAATTACAACAGGATCATGTTCACATATTCCTCTAGGGTCAAATATAATTTCTTTCATTTTTTTCAATGTTCAAAATCAGATAATGATCTTCACACCACACTTTGAAGTCCTTGATCTCCTTGTGGTAAAGCGATGGGCAGTCATTTGCTCGTAACAGACTTAGTATAATAGTATCATCTGAGAATTTGATTACCTGGTTTTTAATTTGGTTCCCTCTGCATCCATTTGTATACAAGGTGAAAAGGAGAGGAGAACTCACCGCTCCTTGGGGCGGTGAGTTCCCCCTGTGCTACAATATTTAATAGTTGATAATGTGTCATTAACCTTGACTTGTTGGGATCTATTTGTTAAAAAGATAAAAACCATTTAATAATTAGAGGATTAATTTCTAGTTTGAAAAGCTTCTGAACCAGCAGATGTGGACGAACCGTCTCAAATGCAGAATTAAAATCAGCAAATAAAACTCATGCATACGCTTTAGGATCTTCTAAGTGTTTGTTTATCAAGTGGGTGACACTTAACACAGCATCCACAGTGCTGCGCCCCTCTCTATATGCAGACTGAGGAGGGTCCAGTTTTGGAGATATCTCTGGTTTGATCATATTCACTATCAGTCTCTCAAAGTACTTCATCACTGTACATATTAGTGCAGTGCTTTATTCTCACTGGGACTTGATACTTTTGGAATAGGAATAATTATAGATTTTTTCCACAACTACCTCCTGAGCCACAGCCGCCCCAAGATGCTGATAAGGTTCCATTTTTAACACCTGATCATTTGTTTTTATTGAAGGCAGGACTCCAGGTGTGTCAGTTTTTCACCTGTAACAGGAAGTAGAGACAGATTTCCTCACCTGTTCTCACCTGTCTGTGCAGCTACACAGATCCTCAGGTGTCCATGGACCTGCTGAGAGCAGTGCTTCAGCCCAGCTTCAACCAAGACATCATGTCCGTGTTCAGCAAGTATCAGAAGGTCAGAGGTCACACTGGACAGGGAGAGGGTGGAGTTAATCAGTTTAATCTGTAGGCAGGTGTGAACAGATGTGTTTGTGTTGCAGTTCTTTGAGAAGGCAGCGGAGAACGTGAAGGAGAACGTTGGAGATGATGTTCAGACAGATCAGCTGATCAAGGAGGCCTGCAGAAACGTCCTGGAACACGTAAGACATTCTGATGGTCATGTGACCAGCTGAGCTCACCTGAGAGCTGTGCTACCACACAAGCTGTGTGTACGTCAGAGTTTTCTTGATCACCAAAGTGTCTCTCTTTTTACCAGTGTTAATTTTGACAGCAAATTTTGATTTAGTTTTAGTCATAATTTAGTCATCTGAATAGTTTTAGTCGATGAATTATGGTAAGAATATAGTCGACTAAATCTACAGTGAATTTAGTCGACAAAAATATAAAGGGTGTAAAATGTAAATGCTTTTTCTTCAGTTCCCTTGAATTAGTCATTATACACACTTACACAAAATTAAACATTTATTCAAAGTTATGGAATATTATTAATAATATTAACATTGGCGTTTCACCTGCTTCCCACACACCTGATCATTAACACCACCTTACTGAGATAATCCGAGCGTTTTACAGCAGGACGCTCTGAAAGGTACAGGGCAGTGTTCAGGACTAAGATTATAAAGGCTAATCCACCGCGGTGTGGAGATTTTCTCTAAACACAAACTGGGAAAAACTCTTTACCCTGCATGACATTAAAATGCTGACCTTTGCATGGAGATCTGGGTGACTGGTTTGCAGATGCTGTTTAATATTTGTCGTGTTTTTACCCGAGATAGTCGCCCCACATGGTTTACACATCGTTTTGTTTGTCACAACGTCAAAGGACAAATGTGTCCATAATCGGCTCTTCTCTTTCTCCCTGCTGACAGTGTTTACATCACTTAGTTCTATCGGAAGTAACGACCAATCACAGGCTAGTTTGTCCTTCCCGGGTTTAGAGCAAATTTGTGCAACTGTGCATTTGATTGGATGTTTTCCTGACTTGTCCCGCCCTGTCACAAAATTAAATCAGTTCTGATTGGATGTCGTCCCCGCCAAGCATTTTCATCTCGTATTCATTCGTTGACAAAAGTGTCAATTAATTTCGTTATCGTTTTATCTTTTTAGGTAGTTTTTATTTAGTTATCGTCATGTTTTCGTCTGGGGAAAAAAAGGGTCATTGACGAAAACTATGACGAAAATATTTCGTCATCGAAATTAACACTGCTTTTTACCTGCTAAATCACCTTGGTAACTGATGCTGAAGACATCACCTGGTTAGCAGCAGGTGATGTTCAGTCTAAAATCAGATTCTGGGTCTGAGTTGCTCTCAGTGCTGCTGCTGAGACTTTAAACACATGAAAGCTTCCTGTCCCACAGCCTGATGGAGGAGACATGGAAATCAGGGTGAAATTAACGTGACTGATTGAACAGGTATGAACAGGTGTTCTTGGTGTGTTTCCAGCAGAGACTCAGCAGCAGGTTAGAATCAAGCAGAACATTTACACCTTTCCTAAATCCCCACATTAATACACACACATTCATTGACAATGAAACACTTCATTCAGAGGTTTCAGTAATGAGCTGCTCATATAAATGTGTTCCCAGCAGAATCTGAATCACTGAGAACGTGCTGATCTTTGTTTCTGGGACAGAAACCAGCAGATTCACGATTAACTGCTGCTTTAATCTCTCAGATTATTTCACTGTTAGGTTTTATTGTTCTTTATCAATTTTGTCACCATCATCTGATAATGACTCTGATTAGAGTAGATTGTGCTCAGAGCGTGAAGCAGTGAGCCCGGCTTAGTTTTCTGGGTTTGAGACTCGTAACTTTCTGATGTCACTCTGACATCACAGTCTGATCATTGACCTCACCCAACTATTTCCTGTGATGTCATCGCCAGGCTAAGCAACTGTTTCCAGAGGGGGAGGTGAAGAGGGCAGGGCCAGAGGTGGTGATGAAGGTGGGTGTTAGAGTGACCAATCAGGACCATTCAGCTCACCTGGGCAGGTTGTGTCATGTGTCACCTGTTTATGTCCCCTCAGAGGCAGCGAGCTGTTGATGACGACTGCAGCCAGAGAGGAAGCCCGCTGCTCAAGAAAGTATGTCACCCCTCACCTGACAGGTGTAATATGAGACCTCAAGTCTAGTATTGATTCAGTCACTGACTCTGATCACTTCCTGTCCTCAGAGGAAGATGCGTCCAGGTCCTGTGGCTTCATCTGATCGACCTCTGACCTTCTCTGTGTGAGTACTTAATAGGTGACATCATCATCATCAGTGCACAGGTAGATGATCACACCTGACTGATGCCTCTGTGTCCTCAGAGTGAAGCCCAAGTCTGAACCCATCAAGAAGGAGGGGCCAAAGGTGAGTCATTACTCACCCTGACAGACAGGTGAACTCACCTGACATCACAGCAGATGGTCCAGTGGTACAGGTGTATGTAAAGTTCTCAGGTACCAGGCATCATCATAATCATAGGCTGCAGGCTGAACTGTAGTTCTCAGTGTGCTCTGCAGCTTTGTCTTGATGTGATGATGATGAGGAGGAGTTGGTCTCTGTGCTCTTCATCAGTGAAAGCAGAAGTTAAAGTGATGCTGTTTGTGTTTCAGTGGGATCCGTCCAGACTCAGCGAGAGCAGCACGTTCGTTCTCGGCTCCAGAGCCAACAAGTGAGTCAGCAGGAAATGGCAAAGTTTAAACAGCATTAAAACAACATTTAAAGGGACAGTCAGGAAAGTTTTGAGGTCATTTAATAGAAACAAGCATTTTGTGCTCATAAATATACATTGATTAGTGTTTAATTATGTCTTCTAACAACTGATCTCATAAACTTGTAATGAATCCATTAAAAATAAAGGAGCAGGTGGTGGTTTGTGGAAGCTGCCATGTTGCCCCGCCATCTTGAATACACTGTGTGAGATGGACGTCGCTATTCTGCCTAGTCATGTTTTACGTATGTGGCCAGAGACTGGGTGCATACATAGTACATTAAAGGTGGCGGAGAAGTTGTAGGCATTTGTGGGCAGTGGAGGCAAATTTTAATTTGTATCTGCACCTTCAGACTCAAGCTTTGAAGGATCATCCTTGTTTTATCATCTGAGAACCCATGCCCTTCAGCAAAGACGCAAAAACGCGAAGGACCAAGACAACGCCACCAGCATCACCTCCTGAACTGCAGTCATAAACATGCTCATTTATTCCCGATATTGTTGCCATTTCTTATTGTCAGCAGATTGGACATGTGACCCTCCTGACACACAGCTGTCAGGAGCCAACTAATAAACAGCAGCTGGTTCTAAGCTAACATTATACCAGCTAATGTTGGGCTTGAATGTCCTAAAAATCACACTTTACTTGATAAACAGGTTGACTACATTCTCACATTACATGAGTTTATTCTTTAAGTGTCAGAGTCCAACAATGTTAGATTCACTTCAAAGACAGTTTCACTAATACGAGCTAACAGTGGGAAAAACAGCAGCGCTTACTGACAGAAAAGTTCAGGATATCCTCAACAGCTGACCTCAGTATTGCTGTGAGCTTCTCTGACTCATCAACTCGCATCGGACTGCTTTCACAAAGTTTTACGGCCTCCTCTAGAGTAAACAGACGTGAACACCAGCTGAGGTCAACAGCAGAGTGACGGCCTGCACAGTACGGATAAAGGCAGCCAGAGTTTGTCCTATAGCAGCCACTGTAGCCAGGATTACGCACTTGAATTGGGAAGAGTAAGAAAACAGAACTCGGTTAACCGCAATCTGCAGTCTATTCAATTCAATTCAGTTCAGTTCCATTTTATTTATATAGCACCAAATCACAACAGTTGCCTTTATATTGTAAGGTAAAGACCCTGTTTCTGTTAAGGGCTGTAATGTTCTCCTGACTAATTCATTCATTTTATGTTTTCATTCATTTCAGGAGGATTTCCCCATTGTTCACGGTTTCATCTGTTTAAATACCTTCATTAATCTTTTTAAAGTCTCAGATTTCTTCAGGCGCAGCTTCATCGGTGCCTCTGACAGCACCTTTGTTTCCTATTCATACTGTTAAAACACATTCATCTGGAATTTTAAATAACTTTATTAATCCTGTGACATAAGCACAGTGACACATGACAGTTACAATGGGAAGCGAATCGTCATGTGTTGTGATGTCACTGCAGGGCGCTGGGGATGGGTGGGACCAGAGGACGGATCTACATCAAACACGCCGACCTGTTCAAGGTAAAACCGTCCTCACTCTGTGATGTTGTGATGATCCTCCGCCACAGACTGTACGTGAAAGATGGATAACTCAGCAGCTGACCTTGGGCAGCTATCTGGGCAGTTATGGCAAAGTATTACATAGCTTTAACTGAAACACATAAGCAGCATGTAAAGAATCAGAGCGCATCAAGTTTCAGCATGTCCTCCTGAGGTCACACTCCTGCCTCCATGTTTGTTCCGGAGTCTGAGTGATGTCATTGTCTCATCCCTGAAAGCTAACAGGAGTTTAATGGGAAACCTGTTCAGAGCTGACAGGAAGTCCTCTGACTTATCACTGCGGCAGAGTGAATCTTTCTGCTGCCCTTGAACAATAAGCTCCTCCCCCATGTGTGACTGATGACGTTCACAAGGCTCCTACCATACCTACCATAGAGCAAGTCTGCCTTATCCTTACATTCTTACATGCTGTACTGACATTTTTTGGAATATTTCAACTTGCTATACAGCAATACAGTATTTATATCTTAAATTTAAAAAATACAATGTAATGTAAGAAGAAAGTAACTAAAGAAAGTACCTAAAAAGTGCAGTAACCCACAAAGAAGTGAAAACCCTTTTTTTTTTTTTATTACAGAAATGCCGTAGCTGTATGCCTCAGAACTGTAAATGAGGAAATGTCGCAAGCCTTTTCAGCCTCCGAGAATTAATTTTGAGTGTGTTCATAACTTCATGTCTGAGATACTTATTTTTAAAAACTGTAGGAAAAATGAAAAAATACCTATTGTGCAAAATTTGCAAAAAGACAGCATGTCCATCAAAATACCGTATTTTTCGGACTATAAGGCACACTTAAAATCCTTAAATTTTCTCAAAAATTGGCAGTGTGCCTTATAATCCAGTGTGCCTTGTGTATGAATTCTTGTTGCGCTTACTGACCTTGAACCAGTTTTGTGGTACACTGCGCTCAAAAATCTGTCAAAATGTTTTAGTGCAACTTTGGTAAGGGACGCTTAACAAAATTTCGACATTTTCCAGAGCGTACAAAGTGTACGACGGGGGGGAGGGGGTCGGTCTGTGTAATTTGAGCACTGCCGTCCGACCGCCGATGGCCGAGGCATCCACTGCACTGCACCATCGCGTGGTCTGCAATGATATGGCCTCCGGTCTGGCAGATCAGTTCAAAGGCCTCATTGAATTCTCTAAAATAGTCCATCATCGATTCACAAAAAGACTCTACTGACGATATTAGACAGGAACAAGCTGTGAGTGCGGCGCAGCAGGTGTGGAAAGCAGCCAAAGCCGCCGGAGATAAAGTTAACAAGAAGTGGAAGCATTGTTCCAAAAATAGAAACCGTATGCAGTAAACCGCAGAAAACGATGATGGATTTTATTCTACGTGTTCCTGGACTGTTTCCATCTATGCTGGCCCGTATATATTTGTGCGTAATCTGGCGATCAGCAGCCGGCACTGTTGGCAACTTTTGTGTAACAAAACTCGCTGTGGGCTGTCGTCAAGATGCTAAAGGACGAATCAAGGTCCGGGGGTGTGTGTGCTGTCCCGCTCGGTGCCAAAGAGAGATCCGGGCGATGCCACAGCGTACGAGCAGTATGAGCGCTGTATGTACACAAAACATGGTGACAGCGGAGTTTTCAGGTTTCCGGTGTTGAGTCAAAGTCTTTTTTTTCTTTTTTTTTAATGTTTTTTCTTTGCTTATATTGGTAAATATACAGGTGCACAGGATTTAGGAAGGGCTTTTATATAAAATGAAGAAATGACTTGTTCTTACCCTCATTAATAAAAAACATATTGTAGCGTCTCTTAAGACGTTGAAGAAGATGGCGAGAGATTGCCAGCAAAAGTTGCCCTTTTATTAACAATTAAATGGTTGCTGTGTGCTGCAACCAAAACAAAACAGTCACAACAATGAGACTGACTCAGAGAATGATGGAGAGGGAACCCGGCATGCTTGAGGCCGAAATCGCCAAACTGTTCTACTCAGACACCGAAGATGAGGAATTTGATGGAGTTGTGGAAAATGAATGATTTAAAATGTGAGGGTATTTTTCTGTATTTGTTACAACTGAACAATATTCTGAGTTATTTTGAATGAGTTGAATAAAGTTAAACTTACCTGATGCTTTTGTTTCGCTCTACATATGTTTTATCATGTGCCTTATAACCCAGTGCACCTTATGTATGAAAATAGACCCGTTCATTGATAGTGCGCCTTATAATGCAGTGCGCCTTATGGTCCGCAAAATACGGTAAACAATTTCTAATAATGTAATCAAAGTCCAGAGTGTCCCAGATAGTTATACAGGAAGACACAAAGTCAAACATCACTTTCCAAAAGCACCGGTGGAGCTATAATGGGCCTCTGAGAAAAAAACAAACTACAATTCCTGGCAAAAATGATATCACTTCCTGTGTCACGCTGTCTGTGTCCATCTTTGATATACAATCTGTGGTTTGACTACCAGTGAATGTGTGCCGCACCTCACCACAGTGTGTGTGTGTGTCTGTGTCTGTCAGTATGCAGCAGATGCCAAGGATAAGCAGTGGCTGGCAGAGCGACACCACATGAGGGCGACAGGAGGGAAGATGGTAAGAAACCCTGAAGCAGGTTGTCTGAGGCTCTCTTAATCTCTGCTTCCTGTCTGTAAGCCTGTCAGATGATGAGGAGATGAGAGCGTCTGATTCCTCCTACCTTTGTCAGAGGTGGTTTTCAGATGTACTGAAGTGTTCTCATTCTCTCAGACTCATCGCAGTGAATTCAGTCATGATGATAATGTGACCTGTGACCTTTGTAATAATCCACTTCCTGTTTACTGCTCAGGCCTACCTGCTGATAGAGGAGGACATCCAGGATCTGTCCCGCAGTGATGAGTACAGGTTAGTGCTCCGCCTCCACCGAGGGTTAAAGGAGTGATTGAGGCCTCTTTCCCGGCGTGACTCTGCCGTCTCAACATCAAGTTTTTCATGTGTATTACAGGAGAAAAGCAAAGCGATTTTCACGGCTGTGAATTAGGTTGGGCTCTAAGGCTGAACTTGCTGCTTTGTATCCGACAAGTAAACTAACAAACATTCCTGTACAAACATTAACCGGTATCAGCGACAAACTAACGTCCCCATCTAGAGCTGACGTCACAGCTCCAGGGTGCCGGTGGTTTAAACAGTCCACAGTGTGTGTGTGTGTGTGTGTGTGTGTGTGTGTGTGTGTGTGGCCTCTTTCCCACCAACAGGGTTCCGGAGCCCGTGCCGTAATTTGAACCGTTAGGCGTGTTTTCCACCGCCGAAACACTCGGTGCTCGGCCGAAAAACGGGTTCAACTCTGGCTCCGCAAACTAGCTGGTCTCGAACCAAGAACGCGTGCCAAAAGCGGCAGAAGGGCGTGACTCTGCCATCTCAACATCAAGTTTTCTACCATATTACATGTGTATTACAGGAGAAAAGAGAAGCGATTTTCACGGCTGTGAATTAGGTTGGGCTCTAAGGCTGAACTTGCTGCTTTGTATCAGTTCATATCACAGATAAAAGGACACAAAGTGCGTACTTGTCGTCTTGCTCTAATCGCTGTCTGTGTTTCCCTCTGTGCTGCACACAGATGCTGCAGTAGTTTGGTTTGGACCCTAAAACGTATTTGCAGCACAGAAAGGGGAGCGTGTTCTCCCACGTTTGTGCGCTTCGGCTTCCGTGTCCAGACGAGGACCCGCCCACGCTCATACGTAAAGGAGCAGTTCACAGAAACGCGGTGGGAACGCGGGCCCGTTCTTAAGCGTTTCGCCGGTTCATTGGGATCGGCACGGGAACTTGCTCCGGAACCTCGGCGGTGGGAAAGTAGCATGAGTGGGATGTCCCGAAAGTTACCTCCTGCTCTTAACCACTTTTCCTCAATGGAAAAGGTCACGAGGTGAAGGAAAGGTGTGAAGGACTTAGGAAACAAGAAGCACAGAACTCCCTTCCAGTGGACTCCTCGCAGTGTGACTCTGTGTCTGCCGTGGTGAAACTTGTGAAGTGTAATTTCTGCAACATAGGCAAATGAGAAGAGCTGATGAAGAACATCTCTTCATCAATAAGGCTGGAGCCTTAAAAGAGGAGGAACACGCAGGGTCAGGTTTATGGCTGAAGGTCATGGACAGGTGTTTCTCACCTGCTCCACACAGAAGTGATGACGGTCTGTGGCACACGGTTTGCTGCAAATCTGAAGCTGGGAAAGCACCCTGTGTTGCTGAGGTCGCGATTGCTGCTTCTTCACTCCGTCCACGCTGGAAGCCATTCGCTCGTCGCACATCACTTTGTGGCTGATGCTGCGGTTGCCCGGACGGTTACTAACGCTACGGTAACCTAGGTAACCCTCATATTTACTGCCAGGTCATGTGGCAGTCTCAGGTGTTCTTCACTCTGATTGTTTGTTGCTACAATTGCTTTCTTGTAGGGCTGGGCAATATGGACCAAAAGTAATATCTCAATATTTTTTAGCTGAATGGTGATATACGATATAGATCTTGATATTTTTTCTTCCCAAAGGTATAAACAAAAAGGCACTTCTGAGTCAAAGCTACATATCCCAAATGTCACACAGGCATTTTTATTAACTTTTATCATTAATAAATTAATGCTTTTTTTTCCTCTATAAAAAAGACTCACAGCTGTGCAATTAAAATGTAAATAGAAAAGGTACAGAGCAAAAATAGCAAAAGGCTGACTCATTCTTTAAAAAGCCAGTCTGGTGAAGTCTACATCACGGGAAAGTGCTTCTTCCTGTGTGTACTCCTGTACATCCAGTACTGTGACAGACTGAATGAACAAAATTCCATCTGCAGGATTTTAGCCATCTCAGTAAATCCACAGACATATGCGCTGACGTATCACAGCAACAGGCCCACCCGCTCAATGCAGCATCTTCAAGCACACGGAGAAGACCCACTTCCGCTATTAAGGTCACGTGACTTACGGTACAAACCAACTTCTACTAAAAGCTGTGTCCAAATTCAGGGGCTGTATCCTTTGAAGGCCGCATTTGTAGGCCAATTACGTCACAGTGAGGCGACGAACGCTGTCCAAATTTGAAGGCTTCTCCAAATGCAGTTGAATTTGAAGGATGGGTCCGGTGTATCCTTCACGGCCTACCATATCCCATGATTCATTGCCCATTAAACTCAAACACAAAAATGGCGGAGGATAGCAGCCAAAAAGTTTGAAAAATGACTGTTTCTGTGACACAAAATAAACTTTTAAGATTTTTCAGGCAAGAATGTAAATGTGTACATCTCAGATATCAGCTCCTTGTATCAAAATATTGCTTAATTACAAAAAGTGCTCTGCTGTTTTCGGAGCTGTCCGTTGCAGCTGCTCTACCAGCAGCTCGCCTCACTAGCTGTCAGCTGACCGGGCTATCAAGGCTCGCTTTAGCTGGAGAGAACGCCCGACTGCCGGCACATCCTTTTCAAACCCCTGCTGGCCTTCGCCTCTGAGTGGAAGTTAAGCACAGTTATAACTCACTCAGATGATCTCTAACGGCTGATGTTTGGTTTGTTTCAGTGTTTCGTTTGTTCCTCAGCAAATCGGTTTGCGTGAAAATTAAAGTTAAGCATCATAACTCTTCCTGCTCTTGACGGAGATGGTCGCATTCTATCTCTCTCCCAGCCCTCCCTATCTCTCCTGCTTGCTGCTTGCTGTCAGAGCGTCTCTCACACACTGTCCAAATAAGATTGAGAGCAACATGGGTCTGGCAAACTGGGCCCTAAACACCACTGATCGAATTTTTTTTCCACTATGAGATCAGGGAAAGGGGAGCCTGCGTGTCCGAGTGGAACAGACTCGGTTGGATACGTCATCGATTCTTGGAGCTTGTGGAGACCTGTGTGCTTCTCAGCCCTGGAGGTCGAGGACGTGGAAGACGTCTACATATTTGGCTATGTGGTAGGGGTATCTCTTTTGTTTGGGCGGAGGATACCTGATTTACCGGGAAATTAAGAAAATCTGGGCAGCAGTTCGACATCTGCAGAGGCTGCCGACCCAGGTGGATGGGCTGTGCAGGGCCGTACAGACTCAGACTCAAAGCCTGTTGGACCTGAGCCGTAAAGCGTGCTCGCAGGCGAGAGGGGTTAGATCTGGAGATAAGGTTCGGTTCTGCACGGTGAGGACGGTAACTAATGAATTTGGAATATTGGATTACTGAATGGGTTCCCCAGTGAGACTGAAGGCTGTTGGGTTTCTTCTTCCTGCTCTTGTCGGAGACGGTCGCACTATCTCTCTCTCCCTGCCCTCCCCATCTCTCCGCTTGCTGCTTGCTGTGAGAGCGTCTCTTACACACTGTCCGAATAAGAATAAGACTGAGAGCAACATGGATCTGGCAAACTGGGCCTTCACCACCATTGATCGAATTTTTTCCACTATGAGATCGGGGAAAGGGGAGCCTGCGTGTCCAAGTGGAACAGACCCGGTTGGATACGTCATCGATTCTTGGAGCTCGTGGAGACCTGTGTGCTTCTCAGCCCTTGAGGTCGAAGACGTGGAAGACGCCTATATATTCGGCCTTTTGGTAGTGGTATCTTTTCTGTTTGGGCTCGGAGGATACCTGATTTACCGGGAAATCAAGAAAATCTGGGCGGCAGTTCGACATCTGCAGAGGCTGCCGACCCAGGTGGGCGGGCTGACCAGAACCGTACAGACTCAGACTCAAAGCCTGGTGGACCTGAGCCGTAAATTTGACGGGCTCGCAGGCGAGAGGGGTTAGATCTGGAGATAAGGTTCGGTTCTGCACAGTGAGGACGGTAACTATTGAATTTGGAATATTGGATTACTGAATGGTTCCCAGTGAGACTGAAGGCTGTTGGGGAAAAAACAAGCAGCCTGTTCCAAAACAACATTTGCATTATCAGGATTCGGCTCCCCTGCCGGCCTTGGCTGGCAACCATATCTCTCCAGGACTATGTGTGAAAGTTGCTCTCCCCCCCCCCACTCCGCTTTGTGATTTGTGAAGCTGGATCTGGTGTACCACGGCTGCTGATGAAATTCCATCACTAACTGTTTTGGCTAGGAGCCGGTATCTGGCTCCACAATGCCCCCACCCTCTCGTCTCCGTCTGCATCCCCTCCTGACCTGACCTCACCTACTGCTGCTTTTCTGGCTTTAAATGTGCAAATATGCTTTGCTAAGGTGGTTTTTTTGGACCCTGGTATGGTGCTCTTTTCGAGCACTGTACCAGATGACTTTTTTTTTAACCTAACTACCCCATGATGTGTGTTGTTTTCGTTTTCGGGGAACTGTAAAGGTAGCGCTGCAAGTCGGCTGCATAACCTCAGGACACCTTTCCCCCCGTGTTGTGTCTGTGTTTGTTGTATTCTTGGATGGGTGCTTTGTTAATTGCAATTTCCAATGTGTGAACCTGTTCACCCACATGGCAATAAAACCTTCATTCATTCAAAAAACAAGCAGCCTGTTCCAAAACAACATCTGCATTATCAGGAATTCGGCTCCCTAGCCGGCCTTGGGCTGGCAATCATATCTCTCCAGGCCTATGTGTGACGGTCGCTCTCCCCCCTCAGCCCTCTCTGTGATTTGTGAAGCTGGATCTGGTGTACCACGGCCGCTGATGAACTTCCACCACTATCAGAGAACTGTTTTGGCTAGGAGCTGGCATCTGGCTCCACAATGCCCCCACCCTCTCATCTCCGTCTGCATCCCCTCCTGACCCTGACCTTACCCACCATATTGCTATCCTGGCTTTAAATGTGCAAATATGCTTTTGCTGAGGTGTTTTTTGGAACCTCGTACGGTGTTTATAATGAATACAGTACGAGATGATTTTTTTGAACCTACCTATCCCAGTGTGTCTCTTTCTGTACCTCCTGCTAAAGGTAGCGCCGGAAAGTATGGCTGCATGACCTCGGACACCTGTCCCCCCGTGTTTGTTGTATTCTTGGATGGGTGCTCTGTTAACTGCAATTTCCAATGTGTGAACCTGTTCACCCACATGGCAATAATAAAACCTTCATTCATTCATTCATTCATAACTGGATAGTTTTATTCAACATTAATGTCTTACTTAATATAGTTGGAAATTAATCATCTCAGCTTATTAACAGCTTATTTTGAATTAAAGACTTAAAATTAAACCACAAAAATGAGCAAAAGTTTGTTCTCCATTTAACCAGCTGCTTTTTCATAGCTGTGCTTCACACTGTCACGGTTGCTAGGCAACATGAGCTACGCAGAGGTGGGGGCAGGCGACGCAGATACGAAGGCTAGACCGTCCAATTTCACAGCCGCTCACTTCCGGCATTTGCAGTCTTCATGGGCCGTGAAGGACCCGGTCTATGGAGGACAGGTCCTTTGAAGGATGCGGCCCCTGAATTTGGACACAGCTATAGAGTTGAGGTATGGCGGCACCCTCTTGTCTGCAGCTAGGCACTCTTGGGGGTACAGGCGATGCCAAAGCATACAATCAGACGCAGTATGAAGGCTGTATGTACACAAAACACAGCAACAGTGGAGGATTTCAGGTTTCTAAAACTCCAAAAGTCACCGATGTCAATGGAAAAAGTTGCTGAATTTGTCGCTAGTTGCTTTTTGGAAAAAAAGTCGCCAGGGGGGTCTGGTAAGCCGAGAAATCTAGCGAGAAATGATCAGATTCAAAGTATACATGCATGCTGGGAAGGCTGTACGCTGCAGTGAGCGCTTCATTCCAGTAAATGACACTGTAGATGCTGTAAGCCTACATGCATGTTGGAGTCTTCTTGCAGCTCATGCCCTGACAGGCAGTGACTCAACAAGTAGTTTCCAGACTGGGAAGAGAGCAGCCCACACGAAGCTGATCAATCTGGTGCAGAAGCATCCACAGGCATCGTCTGCATTGTGTGTGTCAGGAAATGAAGTGGGTGATGCAGCCTTTTCATGTTCTTATGTACAGAACGAAGCACCTGAGGTATTTCTTTGCTTCCACAACAGATCGAGTAGCAGCCAGTCTACCACCAACTGAAAACTTTACAACAGCATGTACTGAGCAAGGTTGCATACCCTGGTCTGGAGATCAAGTCACATTCCCAAGCCAACTGTGGCCAGTCCTACAAGTGATGGAGGAAAACAGGAGGAGGATGTTGGAGTGCCATCCCCTACAGAGCTGCAGCACACGTGTGCTGCTCACACACTGAATGCTTCTCCCTGTGCAAATGTGCAGAGAACAGCCTCCCAGGGACAGACATTTCTGTGTGTGTCACCTGTGGGCTGTAGTCAGAGTGTGTGTGTGTGTGTGTGTGTGTGTGTGTGTTGTGGTCACTGTAGTTAGCTACCAGAACGGATTGCCAAAGTTTTTATGCTTTAATCTCTGATTAGCAATTAAAATAGGAACGTATTTAGAAGGATGTTTGTGAATACAAAGCATTACAACATTAGGTTAAGGGGCCCCCATTCTTTGAACAAAAACATTGATAACACAACAGCAGCATTTTTTTTTATGTGTAGTCTATCTACACACGTGTGGCAAGTGAAAAGAGGCGGAGCCGTTACTGAGAACGTGAGCTCAGGTGGAGCGAAAGTAAACGTTTTTCTAGCGTCCAAAGCAGCAGCACTTTCTCCTGTAACCACCATTAAACCTTTACTTGGACACAGCTGGAGGTCCTTCATCAACCACCTGATCAACAAATGATGAACTTTGTAGCTGCTCCATCCACCCTGTTTGTTTCACGCAGAGAAAGTTAAAATATGCAGATGAACTGTTAATAAGACAAAAGTATTTCTTATCCGATTACTCAATTAATTCATGAAATAATCAGTAGAATACTCGATTACAAAAATAATCCATAGTTGCATCCCTAGTTTCTACCAAATCAAAATTTTATATGTGGCTCAGGAGGTCGAGCAGTCATCAAATAATCGGAAGGTTGGTGGTTCGATTCCTGGCTGCTCCAGTCTGCATGCCAAAGTGTCCTTGGGTGAGATACTGAACACTGAGTTGCTTTTGATGTATTCATTGGAGTGTGAATGAAGCATGTTGTATGAAGCACTTTGGGTGCTCAGAGTAGAAAAGCGCTGTATAAAAAGCAGTCCATTTACCATTTATATCAAAATGTACATTTTCTGAATATGTAATTAAATATGCAGATGAGGTATTTTGCATACATTTAGATAAAATGGAAAGACCAAACATTTAGCTGCAATTTATTAGCTTCATGTCTCTAGCTGCAAAATAAAGAAATGATTTTTTTTTCTTACAGATCCAAGTGCTTAACATAGAAACAATCTAATTAAACACCCTTATGTTAATCTGCGGCAACCACAACTGTCCCTTTCTAATAGAGGGGATTCGGCTGAACACATATATGTAGGTTGTTGCTATACGGTGAGTTGGTCTGTGGTCAGCGTGTCGCTGTGTGCGGCTTTGTTGCTTCAGTCCTCGCGTTCTGAGCTGAGCTCCTTGGGACTGCTGGGATTTCGTGGCACGAGCAGAAGTTAACCGAGCTGTTGTTATCTCAGCACACAGCGAGCGGCGCATCTGCTGAACCTGTGACGAAGAAAAAGGAAATGTCTGTCGGACTGCAGCTGTTAACGAGGCTGTTGTAGATTAATGTGACTGCTGGAAGCCACTGAGCAGATTCAGCCTCTGTCACATGATCACAGCAGCAGCACCTTCATGAACTCAGGGATGCTCTGATTTGTTAAGGTGCAGCTCAGCTGTTCCACACAGTGCAGTTTGTAATGATGTAGCTTCTGACCTGAACTCTCTGTGTGTGTGTGTGTGTGTGTGTGTGTGTGTGTGTGTGTGTGTGTGTGTGTGTGTGTGTGTGTGTGTGTGTGTGTGTGTTGCATTCAGGGACTGTCCGGATGTCAGGATGGACGAGTTGAAGCCATTCACAGTTCCTCAGTGGATGGTGGAGAAGATGCAGAGAGCCATGGAGGCTCAGAGAGATGCTGACCTCTGACCCTAATACACTTCTAAGTCTTCCCCCATTAGGTCTGTAGTAACCACAGATTAGATAAAAGATGGGCCAATCAGAGAAGAGGACTGCGATCATGTGACCAGTTTTTATTTGCACTGTTTTTAAAAAAATAAAACATGTTTGCAACTCTTTAAGATGTTTATGATCCAGATTTATCACCTTTTTTCAGGGCTGAACTCAGCTCAGGTCTCTGTGGCCCCACCCCTCACAGACTCACCTGTCATTTAACAAAACAAAAACTTGATATTTATTCCTTTATCTTCGACCAGTCTGATTGGTTGTTTTTATACTATGAACTCTGGGTCTTTCCTGCATAGAGAGCAGTGAGTGTATCAGACCTGATCCCTCAGTCTCAGCAGGAACCTTAGTCTTAGAGTCTTAGACCAGGACCCAAACTGCCTGATGAACCTGACTGAACTGCACGTTTCCTTCCTTTCACTGCATTTGTTTCCTCATGCTGACATCACTAACAGCTGATCACCTGATATGCAGGTGTGAGCGCGGTCCTACCTGAGGCCTGAGGAACATAGAGATAAGAGACGATCAGTTGATCAATCATAGGTGTGTGTATGTTTAGTGTTCTCAGTGGAAAATGTTTCATTTTCACGAGTTTCCACTGTAAGTTTGAGGGTTCCTCGTGTTTCAGGAGTCTTTAAAGGCTGCTGTCTCAAACTGAGGACATTTGCTACAGATTTGCTTTGAATTTGGTTAGGGTAACCCTAACCCTCATACTTCAGTACCTGAGAAGTTTGTTCTCTAATGTAAGGACTAACATTTCCCCATCAGCATCTTCATTTCATTAACTTGATTCCCCAGAATCTTGTTCTTCCCATTCAGCTGACTCTTCAGAACTTGCCTTCCTCTCTGCAGGTACTTGGTGGTTGCAGCTTTTCTAGCGGCCTCTTCATGGATCCCATTTACCTGTGGGATTCCAAGGTACTTGTAGCTGTCCTCAATGTCTACAAAATTGCCCTCTGTTAGTGCAAGCCCCTCAGATCTGAATACCTTCCCTCTCTTTGTCACCATCCAGCTACACTTCTCCAGTCCAAATTACATTTCGATGTCATTGCTGTAGATCAGTGACTCAATGTCTCATTCACTCCTGGCAGCTTGATGTCATACCTGTAAAGGAGGTGGCTGATGGTTGCTCCTTTCCGGAGTCGTTATTTGTAGCGTGTTCATCTTAGCTGCTATGATGCCTGACAGGAGCTTTCATGTTGTGATAAGGCAGGTTATTGGCTAGTAATTGGATGGGACTGGATCCTTACTGGGTCCCCAGGCTCGGCCCCTGTTACTACCTAAGCCTTCCTCGGAATATGAGCGAGAGACATAATTGAAGCCACGTCAGCTCGGATGTTACCTAGAATAACAAGGTCTGAAACCAGGGAATACTGATAACAAGGATACGGCCCAAGTGGACACAGGATGAGAATCAGGAACTGTTGGAATGCTACTACACGTAACCCAAGTGAAAGGAGTTACAGGACACATGCATATATACACATGCACACTACATACTGGTATAGGGTAATCAAGGTGACTGGAGACATATGCTAACGAGGCACAGGTGACATGAATCAAAAACAAAAGAACCAAAACTCAATTCAAGACAGAAAACAAAATAAAACAGGAAGAAACTCAACATGAACACTGAGCACATATGAGGACTTAAGTCACTAGGGAGGCAGGACTCATATCATGATCCTGGGTCTGTGACCTAGTGTTTCCAGTTTTTTGGACACAAACTGTTATTTAAAGTTTCTGTGATTCTTAGTTTGTTATGGGTTTTGTTTAGTTCCTGGTTGGTTTCTTTATTGCTTTCCTCAGACCTTAGTTTATTTCCTCGAGTTATGTTCTTGGTTACACTTTATTGCAGGGATCCTCAAATCCAGGCCTCGAGGTCCGGTGTCCTGCAGGTTTTAGATGTGTCTCTGCTTCAACAACACCTGAGTCAAATATAGAAGTCATTAGCAGGACTCTGGAGAACTTGACTGCATACTGAGGAGATAATTCAGCCATTTCATTCAGGTGAGTTGGATCAAGGACACATCTAAAACCTGCAGGACACCGGACCTCAAGGCCTGGATTTGAGGATCCCTGCTTTATTGTGTTCCGAGTGCCTGGGCTAAACTGGGCTTTGTTACCTGGCTTGACAAATCCTAAAACCTGACATAACGGCTATCACCACGGTGATTATTAGCTTTCTACTAAGCTGGGCTCTGAGAATCACCTGCTGCTGACAGGTCAGTTTTATTCTCTCAGCTGCAGACTCACTGCTATTTGAGGGTTTCAGAGTAAAGATGAAATAACAGGTAAGGTGTTCAGCATCAGTTACCATGGTGATGGCTGATCAGGTATAAAAAGCCACTGATTTTAAGCTCAACACAGCTCACATCTCTCTTCATACTTACATCTCAGGTGAGATCACACTGATCACCTGAATAATTACCTGCTGTAACACCAGCTGAGGTATAGGCATGTAACACACTCTGCAGGATATGACATCACAGGCTTTATTTAGAAAAAAAGAAGCACAGGACAGGTAAAAGGAAGTGACATCATGAGGAATGGGGGTCACTCAATGCCTTCCTGTTTGTCTTTGATGGCGACTCTGAAGCGTTCCTCCAGTAGAGACAGCTCGCTGATCAGGTCAGTGATGGCGTTGGTGAACGCTTCCTGTAAGACAACAGTAGCTGTAGTCAGGTGTGTGTGTGTGTGTGTCACCTGTGGGCTGTAGTAAGGTGTGTGTGTGTGTGTATGTGTGTCACCTGTGGGCTGTAGTCAGGTGTGGTCTGCACTCTGATGACAATCTTGTGCTCCAGAGGATGAGGAACTTTATAACCAGCAAACAGAACCTGGGGATCCTTCAGCAGCTGACTGACAGACACACACACACACACACACAGGGGAAATTAATTGGTGCACAGTCAGCCAATAATAGTTGACTTTCTCCTTCCTTCAGTGTGTTCTAATGGAGCAGAATTTAGTCTCATCAGGTAACTCTGGAGTTAACTGAGTTTTCACTACTATGAAGGTGGTTCACGTTTCCCTGATGAGCATCAGGAAGAATCTGATTCTTAGACCCAACTTTATTCTGAGGTTTTCCTGCTGGCAGCAAACAGTTTTATGGTTCTGTGAGCTTTCATATCTGATCCTAATGCTGCTGAGTCTCTGCTGAAAACACACCAAGAACACCTGTTCATACCAGTTCAATCAGTCAGAAAGGTGCCGTCTTCTACACTGTGTATTAGATCCAGGTGTAAAAGCTGAGATTTTGGTCTTTTGTCTCACGTTCTTCTTTTAATGTCAAACCCAAATGTTTTCAGTCTACAGCAAAAATAAAGGGACTGACCTCACTGCTCCAATACTTTTGGGGGTAAATCTGCTCCTCTCATCGCTCTGACAGAATGAGGAAAAGAATGGGAATGTCAAACAGGTGGCTCAGGTGCAGCAGAAGAGGAGGAGTCAGAGAGACACTGCCAGCGAGCAGGTTAAGTTCAGAGTCTGTTCCTCACACTCTTTCAGGAACAGAAAACCTGAGTTTCCCTCAGCTCAGACTTAAACTCAGGTGTAGCTATACCTGCTTCCTGGGGGTGGGGGTGGGACACCAGCTGAGGTAACCAGCAGCCTGAGTTTGTCCTACAGCAGGGGTGGGCAACTCCAGGCCTCGAGAGCCAGTGACCTGCAGGTTTTAGATGTGATCCTGATCCAACACACCTGAGTCAAATATAGAAGTCATTAGCAGGACTCTGGAAAACTTGACTGCATACTGAGGAGATAATTCAGCCGTTTGATTCAGATGAGTTGGATCGAGGACACATCTAAAACCTGCTGGAAACCGGCCCTTGAGGCCTGGAGTTGGCCACCCCTCTCCTACAGCAACCACCGTAGTCACGATTATGCACTTGAATTGGGAGGGGTAAGAAAAACAATACTCAGCTGACTGCAATATGCAATCTGCTGACGTCTACTGGTGAAATTTTATACACTGTTCCTTTAAACAGAGGGAACAACACCACACAAGACAATCCTGCTGAATCTATTGTCAGTGCTTAGCACACACTTAGGTAAAGATGAAGAGGCAAAAATATTTTATTTAAAAGCTGAAATAAACCTCCTGTTTCCTTGTATGAATATTTGATTATACTGACCTGATGAGGTCCAGTTACTTTTTCACAGAAACAGCTGGTAGAAATGTCCTCCAAGAGCTTCTTTTTACTTTTACACTGAGTAGATTTCAGAGCCTGTACTTTTATACTGTTACCTTCTACCAGAGTATTTTATTACTACAATTATGTGTATTTCTACTAGAGTGAAGAATGTGTGTACTTCAGCCACCTGTAATGAGGAGTATATAAAACAGGGGTCTCAAACTCCCGGCCCACGGGCCACTTCCAGCCCACCCACCCACATTTCCGGCCCGCGAATTGACGTCAAAAGTATAATACAATTTGTCCCTTTGAGTTACTTTTTAAAAATTTCTCTTTCTGCTACAATTAAGACCACCGTTTCTCATGTAATTTAAGTCAAAGGTCCCCAATTACTGGTCCGTAGGTCATTTGGTTCTGGGCCCCACTGAAAAAATTAATTACTTACATTATTTGTGTTTTATTTATTATGAGTCTGAACGTTTTATTTTGAAAAATGGGCCGACTCTCTCCGTTCTGTCCGTAACTCACTTTTGACACGGGTCACGCCGCTTGTCTCGGTCACGTGATTCGTTACTGCTAAAATTAAACCCACAATCTTCACTGCTTCTTGTGCCTGCCAGAAGGCCTTTACACACTGGACGTGTAAATTTCATGTGAATGTTTCATGCATTAAAAATATTTTTCAGACTTAGTGCAACGGTTCACACCGGCCGCGTCATTTCACAGGAAGAGTTTGCTGCATTTATTTTTTCAGATCAGTTCGATTTTCCTGACTTTCGCAAGCAAGCAAACATCTGACCAATCAGTGTGCTGCATTTAGCAACATGTGAGCTTATAGCACAAAACGCACACCGATACACTGAATATACGGTGATGTGAGAACAGTAAAATCATACTATTTTACCTCGGACACACAGCTACACGCTGCTCCGGGTAAGTCGGCTCTCTGAAATTATTTCTCTGCCTCAGATGTGATCCCAACTCTGCCAACAAGAGCTCAAACTGCCCAACTAGGTTGGTTGAACTACATAATGCTCGTATAAAGCCCTTTGAGTGCTCAACTAGAGTAGAAAAGCAAAATATAAGAACTAATCCATTTACCATTTATATTTAACAACGCTGGAGATTGCAGTGAGGTGGACCCATCCAAGTCAAGCAGAGAGGATGGTACAAGGATGCTGCTGATACTGGAATATGAGTACACAGCGGATTCACATTTATTATTATATTTAGAAGAAATATCTAAATATAGTTTTTTGCTGGACATATAAATTATTTTGTTGTATTTATCCGCTCTGCTGTATATTGCTCTGTTGCAAACATCGTGTTTTACATATATAGTGCATTAATCCGCTCTGTCAGTGTTTGCCAACAGGGCAACATAGTCAAATAAACTCATATAAACACAAACAGCGGCCCTCCACTGAAATGACTGAACCAGCAGTGGCCCCCAGGCCATTTGAGACCCCTGATATAAAAGATATGTCTCCAGTTCACACATATCCATCAACACCAGTTGGCAGTTAATCCTTGAGCAGTAAGTGCACCCTGCTCAAATCATCCTAACTAGGAGCCTAAACCGGAAATAAATACAGGACCTTTTATTCATGTCAGTTTCTGTGAGGCAGCAGCACAGAGCAGCAGGCTTTATAAACACGCGCAGAGATGAAATATTCAGTGTTTATTTGCTGGTCTGTCGCAGAGGCCGGTGGGGGGGCAAGTCACCTTTTACAACATCTGTCTGCTCATTTGTCAATATGGAACACCTGACGCTAGCTGCGTGCTAGCGCCTTTCACTGAGATAATCGCTACAGCAACGTATGTGCAGCCGTGTCTCTGCCTCGTACGCTTGGATGATAGCAGTGTGTTAGCTTGTTGTTAGCCTAGATGTAGCGGGGTGGCGCCGTGTGTGCACACGTGTCTCGGCCTCTTACGCTCGGATGATGTTGCCCAGCGTGTGGTCCTCCTTGTTCAGGGTAAACAGGCAGGCGTTCGGGACTTTGGTGTCCTTGCTGATGCTGATCTTCTTCTCGCCTTCAAACAGCAGGAACGACTCGAAGGCGGGAGGCGCGTTCATTTTACCTGTTCATTCACCGGAAATACAGCTCCAAACTGACGGAGTCACTTCCGCCAACTTTATTGACAGTTCACAGAACGTGGACAGTGGGGAGAAGAACGGTGATGGTGGTTCTGGATCTCTCCTCCAGGTGGACCTCTGACCCTCACCTGGACGCCCTTCAGCCGCCGCGGTGTGCAGTGGAATGAATCTCCGTGCTCCAACAGCAGCAGTGTTCCTCCCTAATCTGAGTTTATCTGTTTGATATGAGGTCATGTGACAATATTCTGATACAGAGTTGTAATCATAAACAGAGAATAAAATATTTATTTACACATTTTTAGGATAAATGAATGAATGCAATTTTGTTTGTTTACAAAACGCGTTTCCGAGTCGTTGGACTCTGTGTGACGCCAGCGTTAAATGACGTTTGGCTGTCGTCGTTCATGCTGCCCAATCACAACGCCGCTCGATTTACGAGCAGTCCTGTCATTGGCCAGCCGGAGCTGGTTTGTTTTTGAAAGTCTAGCGCTGATTGGCTGACTGTGTGAGGAAGCGTCGGTTTAAACCGGGGGGCGGGAGCGTGTTCCGTTTGAAATCGACAGACAGCAGCTGTGTTCTGACCGACGCTACCGACACCCGGTAAGTCCGCAGGTGGGGAAACACTTGAGTTCTTACCTGGATGTGTTTGTTCTTTGCTCCAGACTGATAAACAGGATAGCCGTAGTGCTAGCATTTAGCTAACCGGTAGCGGTCACAGCTAGCAGCATTAGCACGAAGCTAACCCGTTACCGTGCGGGAGAGCCCTGGGGCGGCAGCGGGCTGCTGTCGGAAAGGCCTTACTGGATACGTTCTGAGTTCAGCCCCAAACGGTGGCCCGAAAGGCTGGTTCAACCAGGGAATCGTCAGAGCTAACATTTAGCTGCTGGTAGCTTAGAGGGAGAAACCCGGGAGCTGATCCGCAGAGAGGGAGCCGTCCCGTGCGTTTGATCCCTGGGCTCGGTGGGCTGATCCAGACCTGCATGTCTAATCCCTGCCTGTCTTTGTGTCTCCAACAGGAACCGGACATTAGCTCTCATGGCCTCACAGAACATGGATCCCGCAGCGGCTGCAGCTTCCACCACGGCCGCTCTGAAAGGCAGCGAGAGCGGCGGCAGCGCGGCCAGAGGCTCGGTGACCAAACGGTGAGACTGTGCGCTCCTGTCTGTGGGCCCTAAACGGTGCTTGGTCAGTGCTTTCATGTCAGTAGCTCCTGAGGCGCAGGTTACTCTGTCAGTTGTTTGTAATGGTGTTCCTAATGTTTTGTTCGTCCCATTGAGGAACATAGGTGTAAACATAAACCTGAAAGGTGAGATGGAGCAGCTACTGCGATGAACAGGAAGTAGCAGATGTGTGACTGGCGTTTGTTCCTAGAGTTTCACTGATTTGAATTAGAAATTAAGCTGAGGCTGACTGATTCATCATCACCTCCACTTCAAAGTTTAGTATATGATTTAAATTTGAAGCAGGGTGTTTACCTGTGTCCAGGTGTCTGCATTGAACAGAACTGATGGGTATTGCTCACTGATCACAGGAATGAGCAGCGCAGGCACCGCGTGAACAGATCCACTTTAACATGAGAATGAGGCAGAATTCAGGTACAGCCCATTAGACTTTCATTCACAGGTAAACTACTGAACACACCTGTCACAGGTGTGTTGTGTTAGGGCTGGGTGATAAATATATATATATAACAATAGTTTTTAGCTGAATGGTGATATGATATGTTTTCTTCCCAAAGTTATAAACAAAAAGGCCCTTCTGAGTCAAAGCTACATGTCCCAAATGTCACACAGACACTTTTATTAACATTTAACTGTAGATGTACGTGAGAAATTGCTCAAAAATAATCTATTGGCATATTTGGATAATAATACTCAAATAAATTAATGCGTTTTCCTCCAAAACAAGACTCATAGCTGTGCCATTAAAATGTAAACAGAAAAGACACAGAGCAAAAACAGCAAAAGGCTGACTGATTCTTTACAAAGCCAGTCTGCAGTGAAGTAGACTTCACCAAAGTGCTTCCTCCTGTGTGTACTCCTGTACATCTAGTACTCTTTGCAGATAGCAAAACATGTAAACAGACTGAACAAAACTCCATCCTTCAGTCAGCAGGGTTCTAGCCAGCTGCGCCTGGCTGAGGTGCCATCGCTCCAGCTGATGACTTCAGCTGTTATCCTAATAGTTAGCTAGTGACGCGGCCATTAGCATTAGCATCGGTACACATAGTAGAAAAGATGAGTGCTCGGATCTTTTGTCGGTACTTGTTTGTTGCTTTGTCTACAGAATACATTATTCTGATGCTCATCTGTGTATAACTGTGCATGTGACAAATAAACACTATCTTATCATCTGACACTTTAAATCTGAACAGTCTCCACATAACTGAGCATTGCTTTTCTTTTTACTAACCAGCTCCTCTTCAAGAGCTTCGTGACTGTTTATTTCTCCATGCTGTCGCTTCCTGCATGATTTACGGGTGAAGCGGTGAGGGAGAGAGGCGGGGTTGTGTGAAGTTGTGCAGAGACAAATTGGGAGAAGAGAGGCAAACTGGTGGATCTACAAGTATGATTGTAACGGGACATAGACTATATCGATATAAATGATACTGTCCCTCTTATATCGCGTATGAAAATATTGATATTTCTTAAAAACTCGATATATCACCCAGCCCTATGTTGTGTTGTCGTAAGGTAGATCTAACAGCAAGCGGCACGTGAAGAGTCACCTAAGTCAGACTGCAGGTAAAAGCTGCCAACAACTGGCTGCTATAATCTGCAGCTCCATGTAGGGAGCAAACACGGCAAACTAGTCATCAGTCTTCAACCCCTCTGAGGCGACTCCGGACGCTTCTTGTGGTCTCATTGAATCTGCTGACACCTGCAGAAACTCTGTGATCACCTGAGTCTGAGGAAATTCAACAGGAAGTGCCAGATCAGGACAAACAGACTTCTATCGGGTTATTCTCACCTTGTTTGATCCACCGTGTTTAGATCAACTCTAAAATATAAACCCATGACAGTTTCTGACTCTACCTGTTGGACAGGTGTGAGCAGCTCCGCTTCCTGTTATCAGCTTAGACAAGTTCACTGTGACTCACACTTTTAGTACAGCACCTCACACACGGGATGGACAAACATATTCGGGTTCAGTGCACAGCGCCGCCATCCGGGTTCAGCAGGTAATGGAGAGCGTCCTGTTGTCCTGTCTCTCTCCCCTCACCCCTAACAAGTTGCAGCAGATGGCTGCCCCTCCCTGAGCCTGGTTCTGCCTGAGGTTTCTTCCTGTTAAAAGGGATTTTTTTTCCTTTCCACTGTCGCCAAGTGTTTACTCATCAGGGGTCGCTGCTCCCACAGGTGTGTAGTGACAGTCCGACAAACTGCACCAATGAGGCACACAGATGGTTAAATAAAGGCAGGGAAATGTTAAAACTCATCGCTGTGAAGATGAAATGTGCCATTCAGACTGTCAGACATGCAGGATTCGCTCTGAGCCGTTTACCTGATTTTCACTTCCCAGGTGAGGGAGAGCTGTGGTTGTCACTTCTCTTTCTCCTGTTGGTGCGACAGCTTTGATCTCACCTGTCTAACACCTGAACCTTAGGCCCTGTTTACACAACAACGTTTCCAGTGGAAATGGTGTTGTTTTGATGCGTTTCGGCCTCCCATTTCCACAAGAACGGAGTTAAAACCATACTTTTTGGAAACGGCCTCCAGAGTGGAGCGTTTCTGAAAAGCTCCGGCCTCTGTCTCAGTGTAAACGGACAAAAACATAAACACTATTGTTGCAACCGCCACAGTTTTCTGCACATGCACTAATAGATGAACAGCAATTGCAATGGCGGATTCACGAGTGCCTCTTGTGCTGCTTAGTCTTTTGATCTTAACTTAGAAATATCTGCGCACTTCGAGTGGCACGATTCCCAGTCAAAATTTTCCTGTTTTTACAATTTTATAATTTAGTGTTGTGTGTAGCAGCAATCCAAACTCGTCAGTCCACACAAAGGTTCTCACATTGACCATTTTTGTAAGATTTTTGCCTCACATCCCACTGAGTCCCTCCACGCGTGTTGCGTAAACACACTTTGCAAAACAACCTCAGCCAACTTGTGGCCTGGCAGTGGGAACTACAGCGTTTTCATCGTTTCTAGCATTTCCGTGTAAACTGAGATCGTTTCTGAAGCGTCTGTGTAAACAGGAGGCCAAAATGCATCAAAACAGTTTCCACTGGAAAAGGAGTCGTGTAAACAGGGCCGTAGCTTACCAAACAGCTTTAAGGTATTTTGCTGCCACCTGCTGTCAGGAGGAGAGCATTACAGCCTGCAGCAAAACAGGGAACTCCCGACAGTGCAACCCTGTTCTTTGTGGTTTCAGTAAGACCTGACAGGTGAGTTCAGGAGGAAATGCCAGACCTCAATCTGGACATAAAAGAAGGTTGATGACTCCTCCTTTCTCAGTCTGAGGAAGCAGCTCAGAGCTGACAGTGAAGCATGTGCAGTGACGAGCAGATTCTGAGCTTCATGCTTCTGTGTTTGCAGGCTGCAGCAGGAGCTGATGACGCTTATGGTGAGTCCAGTCTTCATCTTCATCTCTGTGTGAAGTTTCTCCTGCATTGATCAGACCAGGACCAGCTCGCTGCTTTAACCTTCAGTCTTAATGGGAGCTCCACCTGACCTCACATAACATGACAGGAAGTTCCTGTGCATGTGACAGCAAGTGATCAGCCCTGAGGTACAACAGGCAGATGTCTGAGTGTCAGTTGGATTGGCGATGGCAGTTTTACTTGTAGCACATCTCTTTACATGTAAACTCAATGTACTTAAGGGGCCATTCACAATTATCAAAATTTTCCAAAGGGTACCAAGAGGACTCTTTTTCAGACCCCCCCTTCCCTGAGGGGGGGGGGGGGTACAAAGAAAATGTTGATCTTTTTTCATGACATTTTAATTGGACCTGGTTCTTTGGTACAGTGGTTCCTCGCTACATCGTGGTTCACTTATTGCGGCTTCACTATATCGCAGATTTTAAAAATATTAATTCTGTTTCGCAGAGTTTTCACTATGTTGCAGGATTTTGCAGTATATAGGTATTTCTGTAACACCCAATAACTATGCTCATCACTCAGAGATAAGTAGAGACAGAGTTAAGGGAAGTTACGCCCACGCCTTTAGGGGAAATAGAAGTAAAGGCCGAGCGTGAAGGTGGTGCAGTATCTTCACCCTCGGCCTTTTAAGTAGCGAATTAGGGATCACTGTATTTTAATGTAATAGGAAGTATTAAAAACACATCCTGGTGTTGAAAAATTCTGGAAATCTTGGTATCAAATATACTCTATACTCTTACTTTCTTTCTGTCTATTAAAACATTGTATTGTTGCATTAATAAACAGAATATATTAATATATTAGAATTTATAGGGTGCAATAAACTGATTTGGATTTGAATTTTAATGTGAATGTGTACTGCACTGCATGTATGCAAAATGTACATGCCGCCACACTGTACACAGTGGCAGTGGAGCGATTTGTCATTTGAATAGCTGGTCTTGTGCCAAAAAAATGATTTCCGGTACTTGCCCAAAAAATTGTTGGTATTTATATTGTTGTAAATGACTTGACCTATAATCTGTCGAGCATATCTCAATCATCTCTTATGAATATCATCAATTCAATCTGAGCCAAGAACACTCCTGTCTCATGGTAGAAGCTGCAATCAGTTTTTGGCAACACCGAATGCCAGTGCTGCCAACTTTGTTGTTAGATGTAACGACTTTTCAGATCCCCATAGCGACTTTTTTTTTTTTTTTTTTTTTTTCCTTCAAAAAAATGACTAGCAACAAATTTAGCGACTTTTTGGAGAGGCCAGAAACCTGAAATCCTTCTGTTTTGTGTACATACAGTGCTCGTACTGTGTCATACATGCGCTATGGCATATCACCTTGACCTAGATTCGTCCTTTAGTGACTTTTGAGACAGCCAACAGTGAGTTTTCTTACACAAAAGTTGGCAGCAGTGCCAGCCGCCAATCACCAGATTACGCACAAATATATGGGCCAGCATAGAAGAAAACACAGCAGGAACATGTAGAATTGATGTTCATACCTTCTGAATAAAATCATTCATAATTTTCTGTGGCTTACGGTGTACGGCCTCCATTTTTGATTCGGCTTTTTGGTACAATACTTCCACTTGTTAAATTGATCTCCGGCAGCTTTGGCTGCTTTTTACACCTGCTGCGTGGCACTTGCAGCTTGTTCCTGTCTAATATCGTCAGAGTCTCTGTGAATCGATGGACTATTTTTAGAGAATTCAAAGATCAATTCAGTGAACTGATCTGCCAGACTGGAGGCCATATCACTGCAGACACGCAGTAGTGCAGTGGTGTACAAGTGAACGAGGGTGGATGCCTCGGGCATTGGCGGTCAGGTAGTAGTGCTCAAATTACATAGTTCTGGCCGACATTTTCTGTTTGAAAAGCATACATTGGGTGTTAACCCCCTCCCCCCGGCGTACGGTTTGTTCATAATTGTAAATTATCATAATTATCCCTAACAGAACATAAAGGCATGAAACCTGTGGGTTTAGCAGCAGTATTAAAGCAGTTGACTGCAGGCCTCACAATAAGGTTTGGAGTCTGTTTTTGAATCTTGGCACAGGTGAAACTGACCCCAGGTCAGCAGGGAGCTTGTTCCAAAGACCTGAGAGGTCTGCTCAGCTCCAAGATGTTGAGCCAGATGTTCTAGGATTAATTTAGTTTTTATGGTTCCTGTGAAGTTCTGACTGAGCTGAGTAATCTGACCTGTGACATCAGTTTAACACAGTTAGTTTGTGCCTGAGGTGGGTAAATGTGAGGTCATCAGAGCTTGCTCTTCCATCAATTTTCTTCTGCTTGTCCAGTTCAGGGTCATGGGGGGTGGGGCCAGAGCCTATCCCAGCTGCCACAAGGGGTGAGGCAGGGCTGCTGCGTATTGATCTGTACTGATCACTGATAGCAGCTCAATTTCTGTAGTCTTCTGCACATGTGTGCAGAACTTTGACCTCTGACCTGAGTTAACAAACAGCTGTTACACTAAAACGCTGACACCTGTCCACACAAAGCTCAGGTGTTACATGTGACCTGCCTGTCATGTGACCCATCTCTCTCTGTGTCTTGTAGATGTCGGGTGATAAGGGGATCTCAGCATTCCCAGAATCGGATAATCTCTTCAAATGGGTCGGAACCATCGATGGAGCTCAGGGGACGGTATGCGCACACTGATCAATTCCACAGTCAGATCAATTCCTTTTTAGTCTGTCCATAGACAGATGTTCTCAGGTGTTCCTTTAAAATCTTCTGCTAGAACCAGTGAAGCTGATCCTGGATCAGATGCAGTAAAACGGGTCCAAACGTCACATTACCACCTGATGTTCCTGGTAAATCTTGGACTTGGTGCAGTTTGTGTCCACACTCCAGAAACCAGGACCTATCAAAGCTCTTAGAACCAGTTTTTGGTTCTTTACTTGGAGCAGGTGCTCTCCACCACAGCAGGGTCCGGCTCCAGGAAGCAGGTGTAGCTCCAGCTCTGAGTTTATTAACCCTGAGCTGAGGAAAACTTGGGTTTTCAGTTCCAGAAAGTTAATTTCAACTGAGTCAGTTACCATAGAAACCTCATGTTTGCTGGCAGGTCTGACTCCTCCCTTCCTGCTGCACCTGATCCGCCCGATGGGATCATGGGCTCCATAACAGATCAGAAACCATGTCCGAGTCCACCTGCACAGTACAAGGATCCAAATGGATCAGGATCACGGATTCAGATTGGATCAGGCCCAGATCCAAGGCAGGCTCTGGTCACTTCCCAGCTCATACTGTCCTGATCCATTCATAATGTCTTCATTTTTCCAACACAATCTGCGTTCTTTATTTAACCCTATAATGCCAAACATATTCTCGGTGACAGAGTACCTCAAAAGTACCTCACCTGTTTAAGCCTGCCCACCTGTTAAAATCACTTTCTCTTCTCACAATTAAAATAATGACCCATCAAAATAAGTTTAAACTAATCAAATGTATTTTAACATTAATGTGACATCACAGTAAATATAAAATAAACTACATATTAAAGTGAATGCAATTTTTTTAATGAAAATATAATGTGCAATTAAGTAAATAAAAATGTCCAAAAGTGCAAACACAGTTTCAAATTACATCAAAAAGATTTCTTTCCATCCAGAACAGCTGAAAAGTTTACATATGAGTCAATTCATACAGAGGTTTACTATTCAGAATAAATGCTGATATTAATGCATGGGGGGGGGAGACAGTGTAGCAGCTTCTATTGTCCTTCGCTCGTTAGCTAACGTAACTGAAATGGTGGTGGTTAACAAACATCATCCATGAGAGATTGTTTCCGACAAGTAAACTAACAAACATTCCTGTACAAACATTAACCGGTATCAGCGACAAACTAACGTCCCCATCTAGAGCTGACGTCACAGCTCCAGGGTGCCGGTGGTTTAAACAGTCCACTGTGTGTGTGTGTGTGTGTGTGTGTGTCTGTGTGTGTGTGTGTGTGTGTGTGGGGGGGGCCTCTTTCCCACCAACAGGGTTCCGGAGCCCGTGCCGTAATTTGAACCGTTAGGCGGGTTTTCCACCGCCGAAACACTCGGTGCTCGGCCGAAAAACGGGTTCAACTCTGGCTCCGCAAACTAGCTGGTCTCGAACCAAGAACGCGTGCCAAAAGCGGCAGAAGGGCGTGACTCTGCCATCTCAACATCAAGTTTTCTACCATATTACATGTGTATTACAGGAGAAAAGCGAAGCGATTTTCATGGCTGTGAATTAGGTTGGGCTCTAAGGCTGAACTTGCTGCTTTGTATCAGTTCATATCACAGATAAAAGGACACAAAGTGCGTACTTGTCGTCTTGCTCTAATCTCTGTCTGTGTTTCCCTCTGTGCTGCACACAGATGCTGCAGTAGTTTGGTTTGGACCCTAAAACGTATTTGCAGCACAGAAAGGGGAGCGTGTTCTCCCACGTTTGTGCGCTTCATCTTCCGTGTCCAGACGAGGACCCGCCCACGCTCATACGTAAAGGAGCAGTTCACAGAAACGCGGGCCTGTTAAGCGTTTCGCCCGTTCATTGGGAACAGCACGGGCACGCGAACCGGTTCCTCGGCGGTGGGAAAGTAGCGTGTGTGTGTGTGTGTGTGTGTGTGTGTGTGTGTTTTAAAGTGGAAGGAAAGCTCCGTCTGCATTCAGCTTTATTTTTGTTTTCTGTGAAATGCTCCCACACCTTTGACAGTCTGTCTTGATTTTCTTTCATTTTCTCCTCCCTCTCTGTTCCACCAGCGTTGTTCACGGTACTTTCTTCTTCGTGAGTATTGTTACTGGCAAACAGTGGCGGCAATACTGCCCCCATATCTTCCTGTGGTGTATTGCAGTTTAATGGGATGCATCCATGTCAAAATTCCACGTTGCCAAATTTTTGTAGTCGACATGATTGATTTACGTTAACAAATCGTCGCAGCCCTAGCAACAGGCAGAGGGTTAAATGCAGAACTCGAATTTAATTGGATCTATTTTTATTTTCGGTAGAAGAGCCTTATGATCTGTCCACAGTTCAGTGAACCGTTGCCTCTGACTGACAGCTGCCACAATAAAGTAAACGGCATCTGATCTAAATAAACCAGAGCTGGATGTCGGTGAAGTCCAGTCTCTATCTGTAAACAGCTTGTCTGAAGTTCTCAGTGCTCCTCAGTGGGTGGGAACCCTCTCAGTGCCTCTAACAGACCAGTTTGCTCTGAAAGGCATCTCATCTCCCATCCTCAAAACATTCTCTGCAGCCTTCAACCTCGTCCTCTTGACCTTTCTGCAGAAAGGAGCTGGGAACGCCTTGTGCTGTTCAAGTGCGTCATCAGGAGAACTCTGAACTTAAGCTGCTTCTGGGTTCCTTCAGACTGTTGGCTCCTCCCTCTGAGTGATCTTTGGTGGTGGACCTCTCCTGTGGAGGCAATGATGAATCGCCACCATTTGGACTCTAAAATTGTTAGTTTCTGGAAACATTTCCAGCCTGATGAGCATCAACCTCTTCTAAGGTCCTCTCATATCCCACCCATCCTGGATTCTAAAACAGGACGCACACTCACACCTGAGAACACCTGCCAGTCCCTAATCATCTCAGAGGTTCAGACTTTATGAAAATATAATCTTTTAATCTGATCAGGTTCTTTCTGCTTTCACTGTTTCAAGGTAGAAGGAAGTTAAAGAAACTCTGATAGTAACTGTAATCTGTGTTTCACCTGTGGCAGGTGTATGAGGGCCTCAGGTACCGCCTCTCTCTGGAGTTTCCTGCCGGTTACCCATACCAGGCTCCTCGTGTGAAGTTTGTCACGCCGTGTTTCCATCCCAATGTGGACGATCAGGGCTTCATCTGCCTCGACATCTTGAAGGACAAATGGTCGGCGCTGTACGATGTCCGCTCCATCCTGCTGTCCATCCAGAGCTTGCTGGGAGGTAAACGCATCACAGCGACGGCATCATGGCATCCGTCCTGTGCACTCTGACCTCACTCTAACTCGTTTCCTCCTCAGAGCCCAACAACGAGAGTCCTCTGAACACGGTGGCGGCAGAGCTGTGGGAGGACCAGGAAGGTGAGAAAGCAGTCATATTAACACGCCATCACTTTCAAATGTGTTAACAGCTGCTGCGTTCGAGGTCAGTGCATCTTCATGGCTCGTTAAAAACTCGTTTTCTTCCTGACTCGCCGCGTCTAGGTGAGTCAGGTCGGACTAAATTCAGTTCTCGGTGTGCCGGTCCTGACGTTAGATAAAGAAACTGTGCTGAGCGTGCTTCGTAGCTGCCTCTCTGTGAGGCTGTGCAGAGCATTTGACTCCAGCTGCAGGTCAGAAAACAAAACAAAGGTGTTTTTACTTCCTGTAGACCTGCAGATGCTGCGTTTAAGACCAGCAGGAAAAACAGAGCTAGAAGTTTGTTGGTTTGATGCGTGACGGTCAAACTGTTCATGTTTCCTTCTTCCTGTTTCTGACTCTTCATCAGCTGATGAACTAAACTAAACTTTTCTGAACTAAAGAACAGCTGAGAATTCCTTAGTTTTCAGAACGTAGCAGTGACATGTAGCATGTTAGGTTAACAAGACACTTCAGCAACACAACGGGAATATTTAAAGTTCCCTAAAAGCAAGGAGGCATTTTTCTTGGCCTGCTGGAGCACAAAATGCTGCCAGGTGTGTTAAACAGGTGTGAACGCAGCAGCTGTTGACAGCTCAGTGTACAGCAGGGGCTGATGGGAGTTCTTCTTTTTCAGCCTTCAAAACTCATCTACACTCGACCTTCCAGAAGTGAAGCTGCTCTTTGTCTTATTCTGTCTTCTGTGTTTGTACCATATTTTTATGTTTATCTCGCCGTATCAATAAAGTTCTTAATTCAACAGATGCCTGATTATTGATTCTTGATCACAGCAGCTGAAATGGACAGACTGTCCGCCCATGATGCACTGTGACAGGGTGTTTAGACTCTCCAGGTTCGTTATCGAAGTGCTTTTATTTTGACAGCAGGAGAAAAGTGTAGGGAGCCTAGAGCCATTTTAGCTCCTCCCACCACAGGTATGAGCACAGACGTCTTTTTACAAAAAAAAAAAAACTTTATTAATAAACTTACAGTACAGGCAGAGTACAATACAAACTACATTAAAACAGGCGCAGACAATTTTAGAAAATCACACAAACCCATTACAATAAGTTATTGATGAAATTAATAAATATTTGGGGGGGGGTACCTGTAAGGTTCATGTCCCTGATCACTTTGCAAAGCTCCACTGCATTGTTATACAGATGTGGAACTTTGACATCTAATTATTTAAAATTTTTTTTTTTTTTTTTTATGGACAAGGTTCCAAGAATGGTTCTTGAATTCTTGAAAAGCCATGTCACAGTTGCATCAAATAACACTTTAACTTTGTTAATGACAAATCCACGAATTTAGAGAACACCCAGTAACACAGACCACGTGTATTTTGATGGCCCCATTAATGCATTCAGCATCAACCGCCTTCCTTATTTAACCAAACAGCCTTTTTTCATAAGGTGAGTTTTCCTCCTCCAGCGGTAATTAAAGTCAGCCTCATTTACGGCTTCCATTTATGCAGAGATGAGTAGTAAGCTGGATAAATGAACATAAAAAGCCTGCCTATGATGGAGATCTCTTTGGGACCAGTAATTCAGATCAGATTTACATTTACTGAGATTTTTCCAAATGTTAAGCTGGTGTTTAACAGCTGATTTAACTTCAAACCTGACGTCTTGGAGAAGAACTCTATTGTTTGAAGGATTTTGGGAATTTTCATAAAACCAGTTCATACAGGTCACAACACGGGGCGGGGGTGAAGAGCATCTGTTTACAAACATCTCCAGGAGACACTTCAGGTAGACAGCCATCCAAGGCCGTCTGGGAGCCAAATTCCAAATACTGCAAATTGTTTTGGTTCAGGCCGTCATAACTATTTGCTGACAGACCTTACAGTTTTCTGTAGAACAGACACTCAACACTCCTCCAGATGTAATCCACTTCGATTCAGCTCTACTGTCTGATTGAGTTCGTACTGTTTCTGCATCCCTCATAGGCAGCCTTACTAGAGCCTAAACAGCTGCCCAGAAACCAGGTACCCCCAGGTCCAGTTTGAGCGAAATCCTGGTATCAATGTATATGCCACGCCCACACAGCCAGGAACGTTCCATCCCCACGGGAAACCATAACATAGCCAGCCGGGTATGTAGCCAGGCCAGAGGAAAGAAGGATCCCCTTCTCCTTATCTCCTCGTGATGAGAATTTGATCATCAATAGTGTTGAGAGACCAGCTGACCAGATCCATAATTTAAATTCCAGTTCAGGGATGTGTGAAGAGACGCTCAAAGCAGGGGTAGATAGGGAAGGTTGGGAAGAAGAGAAAAATGCATCGTCTCCACCGAAAGCAGGGAAAAAAAATTGTATTTGTAATAAACCATCACTGAATAAATATGATAAACAGAAACTAATTCTTCCTCAGTAGAGAATGTTCACACTGAGAAGGCCAAAGGACCCTCTATCAGATTAGAAGGGGAGCAGAGACTGTTTACTGACACCCAAGAATGCACAGATCCTGCTTCTGAGGACATTTCCCATCTTTTCAGGAATTGTACTCTTTCTCTTATTCATGTTCAGCTGCTGAAACTTTCTTTAAACATCCTTAACCCTTGGGAGATCCTTTAAAAAACTTACATTCGTGATCCTAAGGACAAAATGTGTCCTCTTCCTAAAAACCGCCATAAAAATATTATAAAGTAATATTTTTTTCCACTTTAAATGATATAGTCTTTTAAAACTACTTCAACCTGACGCATAGATACCAAATATTATGTACTTTTTGAAAATTTTTAACCCTTTATAGGCCCATTTACTTACACAGTGCCACTTTTTTTCATGGACAAAAATTAAAAAACTCAAATAATTTCCATAAAATGTATTTTGGGGACTATTGGATTATTATTTTTATTAGGCCCTGAGATGAGTCACTGATTGGCATCAACATTCTTTTTCATGCATTTTTTGTTTTTCTACAGTATCAGGTTTTGTGAAAAACTTACATTCGTGATCCTAAGGACCAGGGTTATTATAGTTAACGAAAACGAACGAAATAACGAAAACTGAAATTGAAAAAACATTGTCGTTAACTGAAATAAATAAAAACTATAATTAAAAGGAAAAAACGATAACTAATTAAAACTGAATTGTGAGTTTACAAAACTAACTAAAACTAACTGAAATTATCGATAAACTGACTTTCATTTTAAGCCTTGTGGATTGATATGAAATCATTGTTTCCGCTCTCCGAGTTTAAGCTGGGAGCGCCACAGGACAACTGTGTGAGTGCGTGCGCATGTGCGTGCGCATGTGCTGGTCCGCAAAGTAATGGCTGCGGTCTGCAGAGAAAGCGGCAGAGTCCCGTATGGAGGTTCTTTGAGTACAAACACCTGCACACGACCATAAGGTAATTAACACTCACAATCCAGCTACACAAGCATAAATGTGGACATGAGGTCGACAACTTCTGTAGGTTGTGTACAGAGGCCGCAAAGACCCTGCAGGTTTAATTAGCAGCATCTAACAAGCTAGCTCCAAAACAGAAGCAGCTTCAGGTGGTGAGAACATCAGGATGCAGCTGGATTTGAGCTTTGACTCCTTCAAAGAGTTTGTTTTTGTTTAACACCACATGTAGGCGTTATTAATCTGCTGCACTGATGCTGAACTTTATTGTGGAGTTTATTGTAGAATTTATTGAGTTTGGGAGTTCATGTTTTTCTTTGTTTCTCCCTGTTGATGTTATGTGTGTCCTTAATATTACACACATTTAGCATGTCTTGTGAACAGTTGGTTGTTGAATATATTTATTTAAATGGTATCTTTTTGTCATTACACAATAGTCACTTTTGCGCCTTGAATCTTGCACCTGATTAGGTATGAAAATACTAAAACTAATACTGAAACTAACTGAAACTAACTAAAACTAAGCATGAAACCAAAAATAAAAACTAATAAAAACGAGAAAAACCACTCTGAAAACTAATTAAAACTAACTGAATTAGAGAAAAAAAAAGTAAAAACTAACTAAAACTAAACTATAATGTAAAATCCAAAACTATTATAACCCTGCTAAGGACACATACTGTCCTCTATCCAAAAACTGTTGTAAAAATATTATAAAGTAGTATTTTTTCCACTTTAAATGATCCAGTCTTTTAAAACTACTTCAGCTTGAAATAAATACCGTATTTTTCGGACTATACGTCGCTCCGGAGTATAGGTCGCACCAGCCAAAAAATGCATAATAAAGAAGAAAAAAACATATATAGGTCGCACTGGAATATAAGTCGCACTTTTTTTTGGGGGGGGGAGGTTGATAGAATCCGAGACTCAGAGCAGAAATTCCATCTTGAACGGCAATTTAAAATAATAATGGATTAAAGAACAGGACGAACACGGTTACACCTACGTTATGCTAACGTAGCACATTCAGCTACATGACGCACAACGAACACGTGTTCGGTATGTTAACGTAACATTAAGTTATTCAGATAACCATAGCATAAAGAACATACTAACAAGTTAACCAAACCATCAATCCATTGAATTCTTCATCCTCGGTGTCACTTCTAAACAACTCCGTACACTCCGTAGACGAAGCGCCGCTTCCTCTTCTGTGTCGCGTTAGTCAGACTCGTCGTCAGCTGCAGTTCCAATTATTCCAGCCTTTCTGAATCCCAACAGGATGGTTTGGTTGTCACTGAAGCCCATGTTTTCTTGATCCATCCAATGACTTCCAGGAAAGTTGGGTGGCGCATTCTCCCAGTTGCCGTTAAGCAGCACAGCTTAACGGCAACTGGGAGAATGCGCCATCCATCATCCACTGCGCCCACAGGTTACGCAAGACTGCCTTAAAGCTGCAGTTCACGGAGATGTCAAGTGGCTGGAGTATTTTGGTTCATGTGTTATAAATGTCACATATACGTCGCTCCGGAGTATAGGTCGCACCCCCAGCCAAACTATGAAAAAAAGTGCGACTTATACTCCGGAAAATACGGTATATCAAATATTACATATATTTTGGGGTATTTTAACCCTTCAAAGGCCAGTATTTATACATACCGCCACTGTTTTTTTTTATCAAACATCCAAATAACTAAAATAATTTACATAAAATACATTTTACGGAGGAGAGGAACATGGCGGTGCAAATGTTAGCACTTTTGGCACACACCAAGAAGATAAGAAGGTCCTGGGTTCAAATCCACCTTCTGCCTGGGACCTTACTGGGTGGAGTTTTCATGTTATCCACATGTATGTGTGGGTTCTCTTAGGGGACTCCAGCTTCCTACCACAGTCCAAAGACATGCAATTTGTAGGGATAAGTCATTTGGTGATTCTGAATTGCCCATCGATGTGAATGGTTATCTGTCTCTCTGTCTTGGCCCTGTGACAGGCTGGTGACCTGTGCAGGGTGTACCCTCCCTCTCGCCCTATGGCAGCTGGGATAGGCTCTAGACCCTCTGTGACGCAGAATTGGATAAGTGGAACCAAATGAATGGAATATTTGATTTTTATTAGGCCATGAGATGGTAAATGATTGGCAGCAATATGTTTTTTCATGCATTTTTTTTTGTTTTTCCTGCAGTGACAAATAAAAAAAAATCATACTTGAGGTTCTGAGGACAAAAAATGTCACCTTCTCAAAAACTGCTGTAAAAATATAGAGCAAAAGAGAAAGACGGAGAGAGACAGGGTGAGTGAGAGACAGACAGGGTGAGTGAGAGACAGACAGGGTGGGTGAGAGACAGACAGGATGGGAGAGTGTAGAGCTATGTGTCTGTCTGTGATTGTGAGAGTCCAGCTAAGGTAAAGCGGAGACTGCAAATGGACAAACTGTGGTGGTCTTTGCATGTAAAATGCATGTAAAATTCCCATATTTGCATGTAAAATTCACGCTGCTTCTTACTTCTACATTTACTGATGAGAGCGGGGCCTGCAGCAGCACCTTGTAGATTTGAGTTGATTCATTTTTTGACCTGTAAACACCATGCCATATGCTGTAAAATCTTGTCATCTCCAAAAGGGCTAATCTTGCACTACTGTTCATTCTTATAGCCATGGCTGCAGTGCAGGTGCAGAATCTACCTGAGCGAGAACCAGAACAAAGTCCAATTTTGTTTTGGTTCTTGCTGCTGAGGCCTCTTTGAAGCACTGAAAGGTCCCTCATTGTTTATTATTCTTGAATTAGGTTTATAAAGCAGAATCTGGCCTTCAAAGAGAAAAGACTTGAAGTTGGACATCACACACACGCGCACACACACACACACACGTGCACATGCATGCCCGTGCACACATATACACACATACACGATGATCCAACATCAATAGTGACACACACTTATTATTTCGGGAGCAAGAAAACCTTGCAGAAAACAGTAAAAAGTGTGTAATTTTGATGCATGCATTGAATGGTAAAAAAGTAGCGCCACCTGGTGGACAAATATAAAAATCAAAAATTCAAAGTCAGTAGTCCAAAATAAAATCTTAATGAAAAAGATTGCATTGGTTTATGTGAAGATAAACGTGTGATCAAAAATGCCATTTTCAATGGTTTTGAATGGGACATTTTGTGTCCCTAGGATAACGAGTGTGACTTTTTGAATTGCTAAGCTAATTTAGGCTATTTTTTAAAAACTGATTTGACAGTTCTAAAATTTGTTGAAAATGATTAACCTTTGGCAAGTTTGAGTTATGTTCAATCAGCACAGACAAAATGGCAGGCAAATTAAAAAAAAAAAACGCAAAATGTCCCTAAGATCTCCTAAGGGTTAAAGATCAATTGTTTCTGAAGAGTTTGGCATGCTGAAATGAGAATGGATGAAGTGGAAATCCTTTAATAAAAAAATCTCTGAATCCCACATTCGGGAACCCTTCCTCTCACCCTGAACCTGGTAATGACCCAAAACCCTTCTTATAATTTTACTATTATACAGGTGCTGGTCATAAAATTAGAATATCATGAAGTTGATTTATTTCAGTAATGCTATTCAAAACGTGAAACTTGTATATTATATTCATTCATTACACACAGTCTGATATATTTTAAATGTTTGTTTCTTTTAATTTTGATGATTATAACTGACAACTAATGAAAACCCAAAATTCAGTATCTTAGAAAATTAGAATATTGTGAAAAGGTTCAATATTGAAGACACCTGGTGCCACACGCCAATCAGCTAATTAACTCGAAACACCTGCAAAGGCCTTTAAATGGTCTCTGTCTAGTTCTGTAGGCTACACAATCATGGGGAAGACTGCTGACTTGACAGTTGTCCAAAAGACAACCTTTGACACCTTGCACAAGGAGGGCAAGACACAAAACGTCATTGCTAAAGAGGCTGGCTGTTCACAGAGCTCTGTGTCCAAGTACCGTATTTTTCGGACCATAAGGCGCACCGGGTTATAAGGCCCATGATAAAACATATGTAAAGGACTGGACTGCTGCTGAGCGCTCCAAAGTTATGTTCTCTGATCAAATGCAATTTTGCATTTCCTTTGTAAATCTAGGTCCCAGAGTCTGGAGGAATTCAATTCAGTTTTATTTATATAGTGCCAATTGACAACAAACAGTCGCCTCAAGGCGCTTTGTATTGTGGTTAAAGACCCTACAATAATACAGAGAAAACCCAACAATCAAAACGACCCCCTATGAGCAGCACTTGGCGACAGTGGGAAGGAAAAACTCCCTTTTAACAGGAAGAAACCTCCAGCAGAACCAGGCTCAGGGAGGGGCAGTCATCTGCTGAGGGGAGAGAAAAAAAAAAAGACATACTGTGGAAGAGAAACACAGATTAATAACATGAATAAAGGAATCTGTGTCCAGTGAGGCTGCCATCTCCAAGTGTACCACACGAGTAGTTAGGCAGGTAAAAATAACACCATACCTTTTTAATACACTCCGTCCACGTATAATCTCGAACGGGCCAAGTAGTCCACTCCAGTGTTAGTAAACGGAGGGTCATCTGGCAGAACTCTGTCTTGAGGAAGGTCGGCCATTTGTTGCTGTCCTACAACTCCATGTGCACGTCGGCAGACAATACACTTAGAGAGTATCTGCCTTACTGCAGAGTTGGCACCAGGAACCCAAAATCTTGTTCTCAGCTTTGAGATGACATGATTACGGCCACAATGCCCCAAGTTCTCATGAATTTCTCTGAAGATAAGCTTGGTGATGTGAAGATCCTTATTTAGGATTGCTGGGCGCCTTGACTCCTCCGGTAGGGCAGCTTTACTGAGTCATCCTCCAACTCTGAGAATGCCTTGTTCAAGTACTGGATTCAGTTTGAAAAGACTACTAGTTCTCTTCACACCTTGACCTTTAGAAATTGCTGCGATCACTTTGGAAAATGTCTTGGCTTGGTAAAAGTGAATGATTGCTTCTTCAGCTTCTGCAAGGTTCTCCATAGTTAGCTTTAACTGCGTTCAGCTCTTTCCTTTTGCAGATGCAGCAGAAGACTCTTGATTTTAAGCATCCATGCAACCGCCCTTTTTAGTCGAAACCAGGATGAGAAATACTGTAGGAATTCCAGCACTACATCTTCATGTTCCTCAACTGTGTGAGCACAGACAAGTGTGTTCTTAACCTCTGGGTCATCTGTAGTCAGGTCTCCGACGGGGTGCATACTTTCTGGCCATTCATCCTTGGATTTAACGAGAACGTCCGGCCCCTGTAACCATACGTGATGGTGAATGAAGCGCTCCACCTTGAGTCCTCTTGACGCGAAGTCAGCAGGGTTCAAAGAGGTATTGACATACCTCCATTGTTGTGGATTGGAGCACTTCAGGATGGCATCCACGCAGTTAGCAACGAAGGTGCGGAACCTACTTGTTTGGTTGCCAATATATTTAAGTACCGTGGTCTGACCAAAACACTGATGGTTGGAGTGGAAGGTGCAACTCTGATGTCAGAAACTTGTCCAAGCGCGCTGCCATGGTTGCTGCAGTAAGTTCCATACGGGGAACCGTCATGGGCTTTAGTGGGGCCACTTTTGCTTTCCCCAACATGAATGCACAATGAACTTTGTTACTGCTGTTCCTCTGTAGCAAGTAGCTAACTGTACCGTAGCCCTCTTTGCTGGCGTCGGCAAAATGGTGTAGCTGGTTGTATACTGACTCTCCAAAGCCTACAGGTTTAAAACATCTTGGAACACTTACACTCTCCAGTTGATGGAGCTGGGTCTTCCACTCCAGCCACTTATGAGCTAGGTCTTCTGGTATGATGTCATCCCAACCAATCTTCCGCCTGCAAAGCTCTTGCAGAATTTTCTTAGCTTGAAGCGTGACTGGTGACAGGATACCCAATGGGTCGTAGACAGAACTCACAATAGAAAGAAGGTTCCTCCGAGTGGGAACTTTGTCAGGCATTATAATCTTGAATCTGAACGTCCGATGTCCTCTCTTCTTCTGGAATAGCAGACAGCACTGCTCTGCTATTACTAATCCATTTGGTAAGTTTGAATCCACCTTTGTGACATACTGCTCTCAGTGTGTGGTACAACTGCACGGCTTCATCTTCTGAGCTAACAGACTTTAAACAATCATCTACATAGAAATTGTTTAGCACTGTGTCAACCGCTTGACTGTTGGCCTGGTCTTGGTTGTCTTCGGCGCATTTGCACAGAGCAAAGCTGGCGCAGCTTGGTGACGAAGTCGCACCAAAAATGTGAACCACCATCTTGTACTCCACCAGTTTCTGCATGTCACCAGATTCCCACCAAAGGAAGCGGAGAAGGTCAGAATCTTCATCAGGCAAATTTACTTGGTGGAACATTGCTTCCACGTCTGCCATGATGGCCACTTCTTCTTGTCTGAGTCTGATAATTACTCCAAGTAGGGTACTGGTAAGATTCGGTCCTTGCAATAGCTGGCTGTTTAAGGTGATGCCTTTGTACGATGCCACACAGTCAAAAACCACTCTAAGCTTGTGTTTCTTGGGATGGTAAACTCCGTGGTGTGGCAGATACCAAACCTTTCCATCATCACGATCAAGGTCTTCTTCTGGCACCTTTACTGCGTAACCTTTGGCTATGATGTTACTCATGAAAGCTGAGTATTCTTCGTGGAATGAAGCATTCTTCTCCAGCTTGCTCTTTAAATTTAAGGCACGTTGCTCGGCCACTTTACGGTTGTTGGGCATCTGTATATGCTTGTTCCTCAATGGCAAGGCGATGCTGTAATGTCCATCCACAATGGTAGCTGACTTTGTTGCTATTTCCAGAAACTGCAAGTCCTCCCTTGACATTTCTTGTTTCTCATTTCTTTCACACTCAGGGAAGTCACTTTTAAACTGCTGGCTATAACCTGCCAATGTTTGATAGCTTTAGGAGCATTAGTCCCTATTAGAAGTCCAATCTTTGCTTCAATCTTTGGTATAGACACCTGCATGAGGTAGGGCCACTTGTTCACGTAATCTTGTGAAGGAATGTTGTCAACAGAAGCAGGAATGCTGCCGTGACTGTACATTTCTGGCAACTCAAAAAAGTCATTATTGTCTAAGCAGCTTATTTCCAACCCAGAAACCATATGGCTACTGACGACCTTTTCTTCTCCCATTGTTTTCAGCAAAATGGTCGTCTTCCTGCCAGAAAGGTTGAGCTCATGCATTAACTCTTCCGTACAAAAACAAGCAGTACTGCCTGGGTCAAGAAAGGCATATGTGTGTGTCACCTTTTGACCTCTTTTAGGTTTGACTTTGACTGGAACTATCGCCAAGATGTGCTCGGTTGTCTCCACACCATAAGCGGGTGCAATTTGTTCCCACTAACCCATTTACGACTGACTGTGCCGGTTGTTCTTCTCTTTCACCTGTTTCCACTTCAGGCTCTGTCTCCTTGTTAACGCCACTAAGCTTTGTCTTCATGTGTAACACTGTGGGATGTGGTTGTGCACAAACCTGACAACTTGCCTTTTCTTTGCATGCATTACTAATGTGTCCCTGTTTAAGACAGCTGAAGCACAGTCCTTTAGTTCGCAAGAAATCAATCTTTTCCTTATGAAGCGACTTCCTCATCCTCTTGCATTGCTCCATAGTGTGCTCTTCACCATGACAGAAGAGGCAAGGTTTGGAAAATGCACACATCTGATTTCCTCTGACCTTTTTCTTTGCCTTAAAGGGTGTGTCCTGTGTAGTGGTGATAGTTGCAGCTGTGGTGAATCCACTTGTCCTTTAACTTGGACTTTTAAGGTGCTGTCCTTTATGTCACCAAACAGTGGGTGCAAAACTTCTTTGGCCTGCTTATTGATAAAATCCACCAGATCTGTAAACTTGACTCTTCGTTTTTCCTTCTCCAATATTCCACAAGCAAGCATTCTCCACCTTTCCCTCAGTTTGTATGGGAGCTTGGCAATGATAGCACACGTTGGCTGTGTTATCCAACTCCTCCATGTACTCTACTTCTTCCATGGCATTACAGCATCCAGTGAGGTAGAGACCAAAAGCATGAAGAGCCTTGTTAGGTTCGGACCACCGTTAAATAAAGAAAGACACAGAAACCCGTAGTTGATCTTTTAACCTGCAGGGAGAGTCTCCGTCAGCCAACACGCGTGTGTGTATGTCTGAGGGAGAGTCTGAACCTTCTTCCTGCTTGGCTCTTTTATTTTAGCATCATGTGAGTTTACACAAAGCTCAGGTAACAACATCACTCACGTCACATGATGTAATCATGTATGTGGTTGTGGGTGTGTGTGTGTGTGTGTGTGTGTGTGTGTGTGTGTGTGTGTGTGTGTGTGTGTGTCCTCAGGAAACAGGCGTTACCTGCTTTCCATGTGCATGTTTATGATAAACACATTGTGATACATAGAAAAACAGTTAAACGTTTATCTATTCTAACATTTCCTCCCTGTTTATCATGAACATAGCACATACAATCCTGAATGAGGTTGAGGCGAAAAACCTGTCGTGTGGCTGTCTATCCTTCTTTTGACCCTAAGTCACACTCTCTATTCTTTCAAGACAGGAAAACTCCTCAACGGCCCCGCCGCTCACGGCAGCCACTGCTAGTCAGTCTCACTCGGGGAACCACCTGCATACATATGCAAATTTTAAACATTAGTTTGAAAACCAGTTTACATTCACCCCCATCACTTGGTCTCCCATTTTCAATGGGGGTTTCATATTCGGTCTTCTGTTTCACCCTCCTGCACAAGGGTATACTGGTAGAAAGCTGAAATGAAAACATTCGTCATCAATGCGCCCAGGGTGCAGATCCAGTTCCACGTGGTCATTGCACGTGAATGAGCCATCCCTATTTAGTGGGGGGTTCAGTTGTTTTCTTCACGGGTTTGAGACGAAAGTGGCCTAGGGCTCACTTCCCCTTTGAACCCCGACTTCCATCCCCTACTCAGCGTTGATTGGCTCAATCCTGTTGCAATGGCTGAGGTGTATCCACGTGGATCTCTCTGCTATTTTGACTGCAGTTGGTGTGGTCAGTAGTACTTTGTAGGGTCCGTCCCACCGGGGTTGGTTCCAGCACTTCTTCTTAATCACTCTGACCAGGACCAAGTCTCCCACCGGCACCGGATGTTCCTGTGGAGAAGCAGAAAAACCTTCCGGCCGTTTATTTGTAGCAACAACATTTTTGCTTTGGAACAATTTTCTCATCCAATCACTCAAGTCAGTCTCTTCCTCTGCTTGTTGTTATTCTGTGTACACCGGGAGTCTAAAAGGTTGGCCGAACAATGCCACATATGGGGGTTATCGCTGTGTTGTTGGGGGTCACATGCATGTATGTTTTTACTAAGTCTATGCATTCTACCCAGGGCCTTCCCGTTTCTGCCATACATTTCCTTAGTCTGTTTTTACTTATAGGTCTTACTCACCATCCCCCCTTGTTGATACATGTGTTAAACCATGTGTCAATATGGCTGCTGTTTTGAATAGTGACCTAGGAAGTACAGGTTTTCCTTTTATGTGGTACTTTAAGTGGAAGTGAGTGGAAAAGCACCAGTTCTCTGGAGGCCTCAACAGCGAGTGCTGCTGCACATACTGCTTGCACGCAATGTGGTAATGCTCCTGAGACTGCATTTAGGCATTTGGAGTAATAAGCAATTGGCCTCAATTTATCTGCAAAAGACTGTAACAGAGCTGAGGTCATAAACCCATCCTTGCAATCTACAGTCTGGACAAAATCTTTTTTTGTAAATTGGAAGAGGCAGCACCAGGTCTGTTACCAGTGCTTCTTTTGCTTTTGTGAAAGCTTCTCCAGCCTCTCTTGTCCATTGTATGACATCTGTCATTGCCATGGGGTTGTTGTATGTGTGCTAGGCTGCGTGTGTGTGTATACGTCAGTAATGAGTGTGAGTTGTGTGTGTGTGTTTGTAGGTGATATCTCACTTCCCTTCTCTGCTGATCAGGCAACTCGCCCTCATCTGACTTGTCTGGAGTCCTCCTCTCCGATCAGTGTGACACAGTCAGGTTAGTCCACGTTCCCTTCACCATTCATGGGCATTCATTTCACCAATGACCCGTCAGGCCGCAGTTGTCATCTGTCATCTCGGACAGAACATCCGAGAGAAGTCACCCCGCTCTTTCCTTGCCCTCGTCCACGTCCTGTCCCATGGGCAACACTTTGCCCAGTGGCGAGTGCTGAATACAGAGTCAATGTTGCTTTCCTCTATCAGCATCTTGTCTTCTTTTTCTTCTTCTTCTTCTTCTGAGTAACCATCTCCTGCGCATGTCGCACATGACGCTCACTTCAGCGTGACGACTGTCACACTTCAGGTCTCTGCTCTGAGCAGCCGATCTCGTCCCCACACAGGGGAGAGCAGCGTTGAGGGTTCTTCTGGGGTGGAGCTGTCTGCTTGTCTGCAGGTTGTAGTGCGGCAGCGGCTCACTAAAAAGGTGTAGGTGGTGGGTCCCGTATTTGACCACGATGATTCTGGTGCGGATGATGTGTGATCGGAGGACAGGAGTCCAGATCTGGGTCAGAGATTTTCAGCGCTTATAAATTTGCCTGCAAAAAGGGCATAGAGAGATGAGGTATCACAAGTAACAACAAATGGAGGTGGCCCCAAAACTGCCACTCCATTAATTAGGGCATCAGCTGTTCTGCTGCTCTAAACTCCGCTAAGATCTCGCTCTCCGCCGAGTTCTTTCACTATTAATTTTCTACTCCTGCGTTCCCATCTCCATTTTTTCCTAGTGAGACGTCTCCCACAGGTTCTTCTATGTGTAAGAAAACAGAGAAAAAGGACACGTTCAAGGAGGCCTAATCACCTTAGGTTAAACAACACGATTTGTCTTTAACCTCTTTTACACGCGACCCAGTCTGCGTGCCACCCATTCGCCGATGGGTGTTACCCTTTTAAGCAGACTCCCAATGTCTATTCAACCCTGACAGTGACAGATGCAATTTTTGATTTACCTTTTAAATCAAACTTTTTCCCATCCATCCATCCATCCATCCATTCGCTTCCACACATCCTGTTAAGGGTCGCGGGGGGGCTGGAGTCTATCCCAGCTGTCATAGGGCGAGAGGCAGGGTACACCCTGAACAGGTCGCCAGCCTGTTGCAGGGCCAACACGGAGTGACAGACAACCTTTCACACTCACATTCACGCACTCAGTCACACCTATGGGCAATTTAGATTAGCTAATTAACCTAACCCCAGTAAGTGCATGTCTTTGGAATGTGGGAGGAAACCGGAGTACCCGGAGGAAACCCACGCAAGCACGGGGAGGACATGCAAACTCCACACAGAGAGAGGGAGAGGCCCGGGCCAAGGTGGAATTGAACCCAGGCCTTCCAGATGGTATTCTAACTGTGAGGCAGCAGTGCTAACCACTGCACCACCGTGCTGCCCAAACTTTTTCCCATTTTAAATTATTTGGAATCTTTCTCACTCGATATGTGTTACGGCCGTGCCTCTAAGGCAGGGTCCTTGAATCCAGGCAGCTGTCCAGCAAAGGGTGAAAATTCGAGTTCCTCCATAATTTGCAAATGCAGGAGGACTGAAGCATTTTTTTTCCTTCAGCTTGGCCAGAGACTCGTCACTTCTTTGTGGAAGAACTCACTGGATCCTACCAACAATCACCAAAATTGTCATGGAAATTTATCAAATGAGAGAGACAAGATTCCTGTCGCCCCATCCTTCCTGCTGTTTAACTCCCCCTCCTCCTCAACCTGTGAACCACCAACTGCCCCCTGTAGCTGCAGGGGAGGTGGTTGAGCTGGAAAAGGTGGTTGAGGTGGGGGTTGCTTGGTTCTGCACTTTCAGGAATGCCGCTGTGGGCTTTAAACACTGCTTCAAGGCGACCTTGGTACTCGTACACATCTTCGCCCTCTTTTTGTCTGCATTGGTTAATTTTGTCATAATTTAGGGGTGGCACTAGGGTCTGTTTTGTTCTCCAAATTACCCCTTCCATCCCTTGCTGTAAGATTTCTGAATTATGCCTTAAAATGTTGCCGCCCTCATCTCTTCCTGTGAAGGTGTCCCTTACTCTTCCCCACTCGTGTTTGAAATGGTTGCGGAACACACCAAACATTTCATCCCCATTCAGGTTAAACGAGGTTTGTAATCCCCTTACATCTGTCGCCCATTGTTCTATGTCAATTTTGTGTGGGGTTAAGCCTCTAACGGCCTCTTGCATTTCAGTTTCAGTCCAAGGTCGGTAAACCAAAATAATGGGAGGTTGAGGGGCGCTTGCTGTCCCTATGTTTGGGTTCGCGACTTGGAGCATGGGGAAGGTTTGTGCCACTGGTTCCAGTGCGGGTGGGGGCCCTCCACAATTGAAACAATCCCTTTCATGCCCGTACTCTGATAAAACGGGATAACCTGCTGGCTTAGGTGTGGCATGCACATCTATGTGCGCCAGTGTTTTAAGTTCCCCATTTCTGGTGCGGCTCGCAATGGGAGAAAAAGCTGCGGGAGAAACAGCTGTTAAGCCTTCCCTTGCTTGGGTCTCATGTTGTTTTGTCCCACTAGCCCCTCCCCCCTCTAAACATGGCGCGGCTTATTTTACCCCGTTAGCTCCTCCCCCCTCTAAACATGGTGCGGCTTGTTTTACCCCGTTAGCTCCTCCCCCCTCTAAACATGGCGCGGCTTGTTTTACGCCGTTAGCTCCTCCCCCCTCTAAACATGGCGCGGCTCCGGGTGCCGCAGGGTCAGGCTCGCTACGGTCTTGCTGGGATCTACATACAATGTGAGTTTCCTCATCTGCCTTTATTACAGCTGCATGCACGTGTGTGGGTGGTTTTGCTGCTGTGGCCTTTGCCTTTCGCTGTTCCTGTCTGCGTTTAGCTTGTAACAGTCACAACTTAGCACACTGCAGTTCCAACTGCGCCTTTTTGCAAAATGCTGTTTTTTGTTGCAGCTGTGTTACTAAGTTTTCACATTCTGTCACTACCAAGTGACAGAATGTTTTCCTCCATAGCTTTAGGTGTGACTTTCACTGCCCTATGTTCCATTGCAGCCATAGTATCTTCATCTTCAACGTTCATGATGTTAATTTTCTGAATAGCCACAGTAAAATCCTCCTTTAATCATCCAGAAAGCATGCAAGTTGACCAGAAGCTAGCTCAGCATCCACGATGACTCAGCATTTTTCTACTGTATACTTTCACTTACTCACGTTTCTTGCCGCTGCAGCAAATTGTTTTTTCTTTAATTGTTGTTTGAAATCCGTCCACGGGTGTTAATTAATCCACAATGAGCAAGTTTTTCTACAAAATGTGCTGCCACAAGGTTACCGGTGGACCGGTTTCACTCGTGTCCGTTCGTTTGAAGAGGAAAAACTTCCACAGCACTCCGATGTAGAAAGAAAATGAAAGTTTTATTCCACAGTTTCACATCCTTTTACAAGAGCATCCAGGCCTAAGTTTTCCTCCACATTAAACAAACTACGGTAGAAAAACCGTGTGGCTCTGTCTTACGCTGCAGCGCCTTCCGTGTGTGGCGATGGTAAGGTGGATCGATCTGTATTTCAAAATATTCAAAGGACACTAACAGCGAATCTGCTTATAAAACAAAAAGAAACCGACAACGCCACCCTGGGAATTCCACCCAGGGAAATATTCCTTCAACAGACGCCAATTCACCAGCACAAGAAGGACACTCAGGTTCGTTTCACTTACGACAGAGACGTTGTAAGATATAAAACAAAATAATTTATTTTGTTCATAAGAAACAATAAAACAACGATTGCATAAAACAATATAAAAAAATGAACTGGGAGCTGCGGCTTACCCGTGTCGAATGAGGTGCTTGAGGAAGGGCTGAATATCACCACCGCACACGTGAATACTTAATAACCGTCACCAGCACACGCACACACAAAACCTAAGTGCCACACGAAGTCTTAGACAGTCAGTCACGGCACACAAAAATAGATCCCGCCACCAGGGGGCACCCAGATATGATCACGGCAGCCGTCAGCTCCTAAATAAAAGAAATAAAACAAATTACAATTTTAATCAACCTTAAAAACAATCAGCAAAATAAAAACAAGTCTTCAAATAATAAAACAGTGTGGGTGAGAAATTACTCAACACACACACACACACATTAATAAAACCCCGGTTCTCAAATAAAATCCCCACAACCTGCTGACCTTAAAAACCAGCAGGCGTGCAATAAAACAAAGTAAAAGCACGCCCGTGTAACCCGCGCCACACTGCCTCTGCACTCTAGGCTGCGGCAACCCCTCTGCGTTGTGTTGGCAATAAAGAATTAAAGGAGTTGTCAGTTTCTTTGCCGACTGAGGCAGGTTTATTCTCCCACATCTCCTCTCATCAGCGCCTCTTGCCGACTGACGAGGTGTGCGCTATGATAGCACATCTTATAAAACACATAAAAACTTGGAAATACATAAACAAAAATACACAGTTTTGTGATCATATAGTAATAATTTAACAAAACAATTCTTAGGGACAACCTATACCTGACACAACAGTGGCAACTGTTTATATGAACTTTTTCCAGAACAATGAATAAACAGCAAACAAGAACATAAATAATTATACAGTAAGTTCAAAAGAGTAAAAAGATGAACAAAAACAAATATACATGTTATAAATAAAAGGGAGCTCACATACCTGTGTGAATATAAACGCAAATTTAGTACAGCGACCTCATGGAGCTTCTGCATGCACGCCCTCTAGAGAACAAACCGGCAAACACATGAGAAGCTGCCTGTATGCTCTTGCAGCCTAGCTTAATACTAGCTTGTTGCAATCGAGTGCTGTACTCACAAAAAAAAGGGGATTCACACTAAAAACAATCAACAATGTCTCAACACTTAATTTATGAGCACAACAAGCAAGGTTTGAGCCGTATTTTAACACTTCTAACACATTAAATCACTCCATAACCAGAAGGACGAACGTAACCTCACCTCCTCTCATCAGCGCCTCTTGCCGACTGAGGAGAGGGAGGCCCGAAACCACCGGAAGTGACATGGAAGGGAAGTCGAAGTGACATAACAAAATAAAAGCTCCCAAAACATAACATAGAAAACAAATACATACATATATATGAAAAATAACAACAAAACCAAATAACAGGGGATGGATTCTTGGTGGAATATAAAAAAATATCTTAACATTTTAAATACACCCGCTACATCCACCCCTCCTTGATTTCACCAAAATCCAGACCACACAGGAGTAATCCAGCTAGCACACAGGGACAAGATCACACAGTCTCCGGTTACCTGACATGGGATTTAAACTCTGAGGTCTAAGCTCTAGTCTCAGCTGTATAAGCCACCTATGGAATAGGTTCAGAAAGAGCACAAGGGTGATCAAGCCTGAGCCTTTCTTAGATTGATATGATGCCGTTTACACCACACAGTCCCAGCCACTTTTCAATAATAACATTGTCCCATCAAAAAAAACATACAGGATCTCTGAGCATCTGGATTTAGTTTCTAGAACAGTGTAAGAAGAGACTGAGATCTTCTACTAAGAGAGTTTGTCAACTGTCTCAAATCAAAAGGCCTTTGAACCATAGACTCTATGAGTCGATTAACCCTCTTACTAACTCTACCAGCTCGTGTCGTGATCACATCCCCTGGACCTGCTGGCAGTTTTACTTGTGGGTTTGTGTCAGTGACTGGAGCTGTGAGTAGTGACTTGGTCTGTGTGCCATCACCCATGTCTGACTGTTCTGCCTGAACATTTGAAGTCTCTAGCTGTGTCTCCAATAGAGATGGGTCGTGTAGGTCTGGTTCTGCCACCAAGCTGCCCAGGTCAGTGTCTCTCTCAGAGTAGTTCTCTCCTTTGGTGGAACACTGAGTTGAACCATCTGCAGAAATCCCTCCAGTACCCTGACTTGACTGATCCAGTCCTGAGAGTCCCTCACTCAGAGTCTCCTGACTCTCATCATCAGCCGAGTTAATCCAAGCACTTACTCTGTCCTCTACATCCTCCTCAACCAGGGAATCTAAGCAGTCTGATGTACATGACCCCTCCTCCGATCCAACGTCACACATTTCAGCTGTAACCACAGGCAGGAAGCTGATATCCAGGACTAGGTTGCGATGCACCACCTTTATATTGCCTTTATCGTCCGCCAACTTGTATGTGTGAGTTTGTACATTCCTGTCCTTGACTGTGTACACTGTTGCATCCCACCTGTCAGCGAGTTTCTTCTTTCCTCTTTCGCCCTTGTTTGCAATGAGCACTCTGTCTCCTATGTTCAGGTAAGTACCCTTTACTTTTTTGTTATATCCTTTTGCCTGTTTGTCTTGTTCCTTAATAGCATGTGCTTGAGCTATCCTAGCTGCCTCATGAAGATGCGACATGAGTGTTCTCACATAGCTTCTGTGATCAACAACTGCAGGATCACAAAACACTTGTCTGAACATCACATCAACAGGGAGCCTTGGGATGCGGCCAAACATAAGTTGGAATGGGGCAAAACCAGTGGTCTCATGCACCGTTGCATTGTATGCGAACGTCAGAGTCTGTATTTGTTGAGGCCACTTGTGTTTCTCTTGGAGGGGCAAAGATCTGAGCATGTTACCAAGTGTCCTATTAAACCTCTCAGTCCCTCCATTTCCCATAGGGTGATATGCTGTGGTGTGTGATTTGGAAACTCCTGATAGTCGGAGCAATTCTGCTATCAGTTCACTTTCAAAATTCGCCCCCTGATCGGAGTGAATCCGTTCAGGAAACCCATATACACAGAAGACATGGTCCCATAGTTTCTTTGCCACCTGTTTTGCAGTCTGGTTTGTGCAAGGAAAAGCATGAGCTAACTTAGTGAAATGATCTGTAAGGACAAGAACATCCACTGAGCGCTGCTTGCTGTCCTCTGCGCTCCAAAAATCCAGACACACCAGCTCCATAGGGGCAGAGGTTCTGATGCTCTCCAGTGGGGCTCGAGCAGACGGTTCTGGTGTTTTGGCTAGGATGCACCTCTGACAGCATTTGACATACTCTTTTATGTCAGACTCCATCTTTGGCCAAAAGAATCGCTGTCTTGCCAGGTGCAGAGTCCTTGTCTGCCCTTGATGTCCTGCAATGTTGTGAAAACCATGCAGTGCCTTCCCTTTAAGACTGTCAGGCAAAACAAACTGATGTCTCTTTTGTTTGCTAATGGGGTCTTTTGTAATCCGATAGAGGATTCCATTCTGGATTTTGAGCCTCTCCCACTGTTTGAACAGCACCATAGTTTTTGCATCAAATCCTGCCCTTACACGCCTGGAAGGTCGCCTCCTTCTGGTGACAAATGGTATGATTTTAGAGACAGTGGGGTCAAGCTCCTGGCTGCGCTGGAGTTCCTCTAACGTGAACGCAGGAAGAGTATCCTGCCCTGAGAGCAATAGATCCTGAACTGACTGGATCAGTTCCACAGCTCTTGTCTCAGCAGACAGGACCCACTCATCATGCATATCCAAGATCGCCTTGGCATCCATGGCTTCACACCGGGGCTGGGAACTGTCAAGCTGTCGTTCCATAGCACGGCAAGCTGACTTGCTTACTCGCTGACCCTGGACCTTTAAGCGGAAGGTGTTTTGAACACCATCAGAGCTGATAGTCTCAGACTCAGCAAGAAGGTGACTATACTGCTCAGTGATCAGCCGATGGCTGACTGTTGTTGCAAACGGGTCTCTACTGAGAGCATCAGCAACAATATTCTTGGTGCCAGGTATGTGTTTCAGGTCAAATGTGTAGGGGGCGAGCTTGGACACCCAGCGCTGCTCACAAGCATCGAGCTTTGGTTTTGTCAAAATGTATGTGAGAGGGTTGTTATCTGTCCATACTGTAAAAGGATGACCTTTTAGCCAGTGACTGAACTTCTCACATACACTCCATTTCAGGGCCAGAAACTCTAATCTGTGAGCTGGATATTTCTTTTGAGAGCTGCTCAAGGTCTTACTAGCGAAAGCGATCGGACGGGCTTTCTGTTGTCCAGTAGGCACTTGTGACAACACAGCGCCAAGCCCATCCAGTGAAGCATCAATGGACAATATCAAGGGCAAGGAAAAGTCTGGATGTGTGAGAACAACACAGTTCAACAGTCTCTCTTTCAGGTTAAACAGAGCTGCGTCACATTCATCTGTCCAATCAGAAGGCTTCAGCTTTCTGTATACACCTGCATTGGTACTCATTTTGACTCTCCCTCTCCTTTTTTGTCCAGCGGTGAGGGAAAACAGAGGCTTAGCTATGGAAGAGCAGCTTGGAATGAAATGCTGATAATAGAATACCATTCCCAGGAATGATTTGATCCTCCTCACTGATGGTGTGCAGCCATCGTCTTCCATCAGGTCAGTCTTTGTCATCTTTGCTATGACCTCAACTTTTGTTGGATCCACAGCCACTCCATTACCATCTATGATGTGACCCAGGAATTTGACTGAAGATCGCATCAGATGGCATTTCTTGGGACTCAGTTTGAGGTTATGGAGGCACAGCCGTTGAAACACAGTCTCCAACCGCTCCAAAGCCTCCTCCTCTGTTCGAGCAAACACAAGCAGATCATCAAGATAACACAATAGACTGCTGAAGTTCAGATCCCCAAATATACTGAGCATCATTCGCATGAATGATGCAGGGCTATTACAGAGACCTTGAGGCATCCTGTTGTACTCATACAATCCCATTGGAGTTGTGAATGCTGTGTATTTCTTATCTTCCTCGGCCATAGGAATGTTATAAAACCCTGAGGTCAGGTCCATGGTACTGAAGAAGATGTTTCCACCCAGAGCAGCAAGACAGTCGGACTGATGCGGCAGTGGGTGTGCATCCTTGAGAGTCCTTGCATTCAGCCACCGGAAATCAGTGCAGATTCTCAAACCGCCATCCTTTTTCCACACTAACACCAGTGGTGAAGCATACTCACTCACTGACTTCCTTATGATTTCCTGTTCCTCCATCTCAGACAAAACTTGTCGCAACTTTTGATAATGCGCTGGCGGCACTCTGCGATAGGGGATGCGAAATGGTCTCTCATCAGTGAGCCTGATGCGATGTACAAAGCCCCTAGCCTCTCCACAGTCTAGTGTGTGCTTGGAGAAAATGTCATTGTAGCTTTCGAGCAGTTTGACCAACCTTTCCTTCCCCTCTGGACCAGCATGGCACAAAGCAATGTCAATTTCACTAAGTCCAACCTGTTCTAGCCTCTGTTTGAGATCTGTGGGCTTGGTGTTATCACTCCTCTCCTCCTCCTCAAATTTTGCAGGTTGACACATGCCCTGGAAAACTCCAAAATCCTCCACGGCAACACAAGGGGATACATCAGCCAGCTTTGTGTTTCTCTTTAGAGTGATGGACTTGTCTGACAGGTTGGTGACTTTCATGGGAACCCATCTATCGCCCCACAATAGTGTGATAATGCGGCCAACCATTATATTACGTGGCATGGACTTGGATGAGGTGGGTTCAATAATCACTGTACTTCCTGGTGACATAGGGACCTTATTTGGTAGCTTACCCCAAACTAGATGTTCCTGTCTTGCTAACAGGGTGACTGACTGCTGGAGCTTGACTGTGCCAATCTTGTCTGGGAGTTCCTCACCCTTCCAACAAGATGAGTTGGCCATGAAGTCAAGGAACTGCTCACACTCTGGAGGGAGATTGCCATTAGAGACTAAGTGCCAACAGTCCCTGGTTATTTTCAGTTGACGCATAAGAAACCTGATGACATTTGTGCCTATGATTAAATCATCTCGTTGACCTGGCACTACAAGGATGGGAACCATACAGGTCTCACCATACAGTTTCATTTCAACCTCATACATGCATTTGGGCTTACTGAGTGCACCACCACAGCCTACCAGCACAATTTCTTGAGTTAAAGGAGTGGGTTCAGGCAACATACTCTCACTCAACATCTTCTGCTCTGTTTGCTCACTGAGTGTGCAGGCCATGGAGCCAGAGTCAAGCATGCCCTGCACATGGTGTTTGTTGTTAATACTGACGGGTGTGTAAAACAGCTCGTCAAAAGGGCCGACTCTCTGTGTATTTTGTACTATCACTTTAGCACCAACTGGCACTGCTGCACATGCTTTTCTGTAGTGCTGTTCAATATTGTCACTGCTGAGGGTTTCTTCATCTGTGCCCACACATCCCCTCACCCAATGCGGGCCAGCTAGTTTAACGGCTGGGGGCCTGGGGTTTGGGAGGCAGGATGCCTTTGAACAATCGGGCGATGAGGGCAGTTTCTTTTAATATGGCCTGGCTCAAAGCACGCTAGGCATAGGTGTTTCTGCCTACAATGTGTGAGAGTGGAATGTTCTGAGGACTGGCACACTCTGCAGGATCGGTGGTGAATTTGACCAGAGGGTATTTGCTTGTCTATAGCCTGGCTGTTTTGTGAGAGAGCACGGTCAAAAACGCTAACTAGCATTTTCAGGCAACTGTCATTACAAGGGGTCTTGACTGTCTCAGTCACAGCCTGCACTTGTGTCTCCCCTCGATGCACTGGTGTTGTTAGACCATCAACCGCAGATACCTGGACATTAGACTTAACTGGTGTCGGGGACTTTGATTCAGAAAGCATGTGTTCTTTCATCTCAAGCTGGTAGCGATTCACGTGCTCCTGAATCTCACTGACTGTCCACTTATCTGGGGCTTTAAGCTTCAGAATAGCAGCAAGGGTCGGATCAGGACAGTGCTTTACAAACATCATGGCTGCCTCCTGGCATGGATCCTCTATGCGTCGTCCGAGCCTTTTCAAACCCTCCTCCGCTGAATCAACTGCCTTATTCAGTCTGACCCAATATTCTACAGGGGTTTCTCCTGGGACTGGAACTGTGCTGTAGAAATCAGCCATGGGCATGCATGAATAGGTCATGTCACTAAAATGTTGCCTGAGTATGTCATAGATGACATCTGGATTCTCCTGAGGCTTTAATGATGGACTGCTCCTCAGAGTTATCCTTACAATGTCTTTAGCTTTACCCATTAACTTGAACATCAGCTCTGGGTATTGTTCCTGAAGAGGCACAGCTCGTTTCTTGAAATACATTCTCATTGACTCCTCCCACTCACAGACCGTATGCTTATCTGACCCATCTCCTCTGAAGATTGGGGGTTCTGACTGGAGAACTAGCTTCGCCCCACTCAGGTTAAAGTAAGTGGGCTCACTGGGTAACTGGCTCACACTGCTCTGAGCTTGTGTGCCTCTGTTCTCCCTTTCCCCACATTCCTCCTTTAACTGATCCCGAATGGTCTGCCCCACCTGTTGAGCAATTTGGGTTATCAAGTCATTTAATGCTGGGTCAACCATGGCTGTGGGGTCAGAGAATGATTTGTCTTTACCACTACTACAAGGTGTACGCCCAAGTATACGAGTGGAACAGAAAGCTGGGGAACCTGCACTATGAACTGGTGTAGCAGGCAACCGTTCTATTAACCTCCCTCTTCCTATGGCAATGTTGGGACAGACAGTTGGAGCTTCTCCCTCATCCATTTTATCAATCACATATATGAGTTTGCACTATATGTACAATGCAAAAAAAAATGAAATGCACCTCAAAAATAGAAAACACAAAACTACTGCACAAAACACAGCGTGTGAACTGTTCTGAAACTCTTAGCACTCATAACCACACACAGACATCAACTTAAATATATCTGTGACAGCAACCTCTGGTGACCAATCTGATGTTGATCCACAGCTCCAGGAAACACGATGAACCAATCTGAAGCGATGTGGATCCGGGTCACGGCACCACTGTAACCCGCGCCACACTGCCTCTGCACTCTAGGCTGCGGCAACCTCTCTGCGTTGTGTTGGCAATAAAGAATTAAAGGAGTCGTCTGTTTCTTTGCCGACTGAGGCAGGTTTATTCTCCCACATCTCCTCTCATCAGCGCCTCTTGCCGACTGACGAGGTGTGCGCTATGATAGCACATCTTATAAAACACATAAAAACTTGGAAATACATAAACAAAAATACACAGTTTTGTGATCATATAGTAATAATTTAACAAAACAATTCTTAGGGACAACCTATACCTGACACAACAGTGGCAACTGTTTATATGAACTTTTTCCAGAACAATGAATAAACAGCAAACAAGAACATAAATAATTATACAGTAAGTTCAAAAGAGTAAAAAGATGAACAAAAACAAATATACATGTTATAAATAAAAGGGAGCTCACATACCTGTGTGAATATAAACGCAAATTTAGTACAGCGACCTCATGGAGCTTCTGCATGCACGCCCTCTAGAGAACAAACCGGCAAACACATGAGAAGCTGCCTGTATGCTCTTGCAGCCTAGCTTAATACTAGCTTGTTGCAATCGAGTGCTGTACTCACAAAAAAAAGGGGATTCACACTAAAAACAATCAACAATGTCTCAACACTTAATTTATGAGCACAACAAGCAAGGTTTGAGCCGTATTTTAACACTTCTAACACATTAAATCACTCCATAACCAGAAGGACGAACGTAACCTCACCTCCTCTCATCAGCGCCTCTTGCCGACTGAGGAGAGGGAGGCCCGAAACCACCGGAAGTGACATGGAAGGGAAGTCGAAGTGACATAACAAAATAAAAGCTCCCAAAACATAACATAGAAAACAAATACATACATATATATGAAAAATAACAACAAAACCAAATAACAGGGGATGGATTCTTGGTGGAATATAAAAAAATATCTTAACATTTTAAATACACCCGCTACACCCGCACATAACAATAGTGCTAAAACTCTCCTCTGCGCAGTCTTCCTGCCGGCACAACATCGAAGGGATCGCACCAATATTAAAGCAAGGCAGCGAGCATAAAACACTTGTATAAAAAAAGGGGAAAGGCAAAACAGCAGCACACTGTAGCTTTATCCCGGGGAAGTGATGGCGGCGCCGTGGAAAGCAACACGCCGCCGACCCATGCCCAAACTCCCTATAACACAATAAATATTAAAATGACTGGCGAAAATATTGAATGTAAACAGAAACCCGCGGAATTACATACCAGTCAATCAATGCTTGCAGGGACCAAATTGGCCAGTATGGGGCTTCCCCAGCTACTACCTACAAATTAAAAGGCAAATAAGCTACAGGATTAAAATCGCATTACAATAAAAAAGGGAGTCATACCATACCCAAAGCTTATGGAGGGAGGGCTACAAGGTTACCACCAGCATACTCTGCTACAGCCAGGAGAAACGTGAATGAAAACCCGGAAGCGTGTGCATCACTGAGAGCAAGATCACAATATGGTGTTACACGCCGCCCTTTTATACCATGACCGCCCAGTCATAGCAGCCAACCAATTAGAATCCATTCTGCTACACCTGCACTACCCTCGTTCTCCTCCTCCAGCGCTGCACCTAATTTGCATAAAACCATGGTGAGCTCAAATTACAACCCAGCTTTTACTCAAACCCTTTTCACAAGACCAATACGTAAACATGAATGTAATAAAATAATTTTACTTAAATTTTAACCCTAATTTTACTTATTAAATTACTATTTAAACAAAATAAGGTTTACAGCACAATAAATACTATATATATAACCTAACTTAACTTGGCTCCCACAATGTTTGTATTAATTATATACATATGCGTGTGTATAAAACAAGATTAATGTTAATCCACGTAGTTTAGAGCCCTGCTAACCTCTAGTAGAGTTCCTTATTTGTGTTATTTGTTGGCTAAGCTAATCTAGCTTTTAAGCTATTTTCTATAGCACTGTCAAATCGCCCTCTGAATGGAATTGTATTTTGTTTCACAGTTTTACCCTACTTCAAATTACCATAAAACGTTAACTGCAACCTGTCATCTGTGTGGTTTGTTGGAGAGGAGTTAACCAGTCTGATTGACTTTTTTGTTCAGGATGATAGCAAGAATGTGGAAACAAATTTTCATACATTTCAGAGAAACTAATTTTGTTGATGCTATGCAAATTTTCATTTTCTTCTGTAGGGGGCGCTCTTGCATCTATAGCCTTGAATCCATAGTTGTGGGTTCAACCTGGGTGCGAACATGAGTGACTACATTTTAAGCTTAATCGGGCAAAGCATGTGCAAATGAGTGCACAAACAATATTGTGGCAAGGGAGAAAAATGAAGGCCAAATTCAATGGCCTGGTGTGACAAGGCCGTTGAATATTTTGTAAAACCTTGCACAATTTTTGATGGGCTACTTGTGTAGATGACCTGGAGCCAATTTCGTCTCACTGGTTGAAATACCTTAAGAGGAGTTCATTCAAATAGCAGGCCTGAAAATGGTAAAAATTGACACCTTAAACTGAAGATGGCTGACTTCCTGTAGGGTTTCGGGTATGGGTCCAAGAGACTTTTTAGTATGTCTTAGGATGTTATATGAGTCTGCACAATTTCAGATATGTAGATAAAATGTAGCTCCGGGGCTATGCAAAAAAACATGGTATTTTATGATATTTGCAGGTCCCACTAGGTGGCGCTCTAATGTTTATGGACTTTATGCATATCAATGTGTTCAGGGCAGGAGGCTTATCAAACTGATGAGGATTTTGTAAGGAATGTTGAAAGATATTTTCATGCATTTCAGAGCAAAACTAATTCTGTGGACGGTCATACAAATTTTCATTTGGTTCTGTAGGGGGTGCTATTGGACCTACAGTCTTGAATCTGTAGTTGTGGATTCAGCGTGGGCCTGTACATGAGTGATTAAAATTTCAGGCTGATTGGACAAAGCATGTGCGAACGAGTGCACGAACAATTTTGGTGGCGACGGAGAAAAATGAAGGCCAGCTTCAATGGTCTGGTGTGACAAGGCCGTTGAATATTTTGTAAAACTTTCCACAATATTTGATGGGCTACTTGTGTAGATGATCTGGAACCATTTTGTTCTCACTGGGTGAAATGCCCTAGGAGGAGTTCATTCAAGTAGCAGGTGTGGAAATGGCAAAAACTGACACATTCAATTGAAGATGGCTGACTTCCTGTAGGGTTTGGAGTATGGGTTCAAGAGACTTTTTTGTATGTCTTAGGATGTTACATGAGTCTGCAAAATTTCAGAACTGTAGAGAAAATGTAGCTCTGGGGCTACCCAAAAAAAACTGCTATTTTATAATATTTCAAGCTGCCACTAGGTGGTGCTCTAACATTTATGGAATTTATGCATATCAATGTGTTCAGGGCAGGAGGCTAATCAAACCACTGATGTTTGAGGCAGATTGGGCAATGTGGCTTTGAGTTACAGCCCTTTTTCTCTTCATGGTGAAACATCAAAATTTGCCATCCCGTCAGGGTCACGCCCTTTGGCAAAAACTCACAGTTTTGAAAACTGTCTAAGCCCAACACCTTAAGGCTTTCCAGGGGAAATTTGAGATGGTTCTGCTCAACCACCTTGGAGCTGGACCTCAAAGTGTAAAACATGGCATTTCCTGCTCCCACTAGGTGGTGCTGCGATTGTCATAAAATATTGCCATATGTATGTGTACAGGGTCGGATGCTCATCCTACTGAGAAAGTTTGATCCAGATTGGATTATGTAGGTATGAATGAGAGCCATCCAAAATTTCATGGCGAATGATCAAAATTCACGGGGGCATAAAGGCCACCCCCCTTTGGCAAAAACTCACCATTTTTTAAATTTAGATTGCCCATGGTGTGTAGATTAAACACACCAAATATGAAGTTGATAACATCCAAAACCTTTGAGTTATTAGAGAAAGTCTAAAGGGTGCAAATCGCCAAATTTGCATGTTTAATTAAAAATGGCGGACTTCCTGTTGGGTTTAGAGCATGGCTCCAAGAGGATTTTTTGTGCGTCTGGATATCCTACATATGTGTATGAAGTTTCATAAATATACGTGAAACACAGCGGTGGGGCTCGACTTTAATTCAATTCAATTCAATTTTATTTATATAGCGCCAAATCACAACAAACTGTCGCCTCAAGGCGCTTTGTATTGTGGGTAAAGACCCTACAATAATACAGAGAAAACCCAACAGTCAAAACGACCCCCTATGAGCAAGCACTTGGCGACAGTGGAAAAGAAAAACTCCCTTTTAACAGGAAGAAACCTCCAGCAGAACCAGGCTCAGGGAGGGGCAGTCATCTGCCGCGACCGGTTGGGCTGAGGGAAGAGAACTGTGGAAGAGAGCCAGAGATTAATATCAATTAATGATTAAATGCAGAGTGGAGTATAAACAAAGTAAATAAGGTGAATGAGAAACAGTGCATTATGTGAACCCCCCAGCAGACTAGGCCTATAGCAGCATAACTAAGGGATGGTTCAGGGTCACCTGATCCAGCCCTAACTATAAGCTTTATCATAAAGGAAAGTTTTAAGCCTAATCTTAAAAATAGAGAGGGTGTCTGTCTCCCGAATCCAAGCTGGAAGCTGGTTCCACAGAAGAGGCGCCTGAAAGCTGAAGGCTCTGCCTCCCATTCTACTCTTAAGTATCCTAGGAACCACAAGTAAGCCAGCAGTCTGAGAGCGAAGTGCTCTGTTGGGGTGATATGGTACTATGAGGTCTTTGAGATAAGATGGTGCCTGATTATTCAAGACCTTGTATGTGAGGAGAAGAATTTTAAATTCTATTCTAGATTTAACAGGGAGCCAATGAAGAGAAGCCAATATGGGAGAAATCTGCTCTCTCTTTCTAGTCCCTGTCAGTACTCTAGCTGCAGCATTTTGGATCAGCTGAAGGCTTTTCAGAAAGCTTTTAGGACAGCCTGATAATAATGAATTACAATAATCCAGCCTAGAAGTAATAAATGCATGAATGAGCTTTTCAGCATCACTCTGAGAAAGGATGTTTCTAATTTTAGAAATATTGCGCAAATGCAAAAAAGCGGTCCTACATATTTGTTTAATATGTGCATTGAAGGACATATCCTGGTCAAAAATGACTCCAAGATTTCTCACAGTGTTACTGGAGGCCAAAGTAATGCCATCCAGAGTAAGTATCTGGTTAGACACCGTGTTTCTAAGATTTGTGGGGCCGAGAACAAGAATTTCAGTTTTATCTGAATTTAGAAGCAGGAAATTAGAGGTCATCCAGGCCTTAATATCTTTAAGACATTCCTGCAGTTTAACTAATTGATGTGTGTCATCTGGCTTCATTGATAGGTAAAGGCTGAGTATCATCTGCATAACAATGAAAATTGATGCAGTGCTTTCTAATAATACTGCCTAAGGGAAGCATGTATAATGTAAATAAAATTGGTCCTAGCACAGAACCCTGTGGAACTCCATAATTAACCTTACTGTCTGAAGAAGACTCCCCATTTACATGAACAAATTGGAGTCTATGAGATAAATATGATTCAAACCACTGCAGTGCAGTACCTTTAATACCTATAGCAAGCTCTAATCTCTGTAATAAAATGTTATGGTCAACAGTATCAAAGCTGCACTGAGGTCCAACAGGACAAGAACAGAGATGAGTCCACTGTCAGAGGCTCTAAGAAGATCATTTGTAACCTTCACTAATGCTGTTTCTGTACTGTGATGAATTCTGAAACCTGACTGAAACTCTTCAAATAAACCGTTCCTCTGCAGATGATCAGTTAGCTGTTTTACAACTACTCTTTCAAGAATCTTTGAGAGAAAAGGAAGGTTGGAGATTGGCCTATAATTAGCTAAGACAGCTGGGTCAGTGATGGCTTTTTAAGCAGAGGTTTAATTACAGCCACCTTGAAGGTCTGTGGTACATAGCCAACTAATAAAGACTGATTGATCATTTTTAAGATTGAAGCATCAATAATTGGAAAGACTTCTTTGAACAGTCTAGTAGGAATGGGATCTAACAAACATGTTGCTGGTTTGGAGGAAGTAACTATTGAAGTTAACTCTGAAAGATCAACTGGAGCAAAAGAGTCTAAACAAATACCAGCAGTGCTGAAAGCAGCCGAACATGAAGAATAATCTTTGAGATGGTTATGAATAATTTTTTCTCGAATGTCTAAAATTTTATTTGTAAAGAAATCCATGAAGTCACTACTAGTTAACGTGAAAGGAATACTCGGCTCTACAGAGCTCTGACTCTTTGTCAGCCTGGCTACAGTGCTGAAAACAAACCTGGGGTTGTTCTTATTTTCTTCAATTAATGATGAATAGTAAGATGTCCTAGCTTTACGGAGGGCTTTTTTATAGAGCAAAAAACTCTTTTTCCAGGCTAAATGAGCATCTTCTAATTTTGTGAGACGCCATTCCCTCTCCAGCTTTCGGGTTATCTGCTTTAAGCTGTGCGTTTGTGAATTATACCACGGAGTCAGGCACTTCTGATTTGAAACTTTCCTTTTCAGAGGAGCCACAGTATCCAAAGTTATACACAGTGAGGATGTAAAACTATTGACGAGATAATCGACCTCACTGGGAGCAGAGTTTAGGTAGCTGCTCTGCACTGTGTTGGCACATGGCACTGAAGAGCATAACAATGAAGGAATTAGATCCTTAAACTTAGTTACAGCACTTTCAGAAAGACTTCTACTGTAATTAAACTTATTCCCCACTGCTGTGTAATCCATTAAAGTAAATGTAAATGTTACTAAGAAATGATCAGACAGGAGGGGGCTTTCAGGGAATACTGTTAAGTCTTCAGTTTCTATGCCATATGTTAGGACAAGATCCAGAGTATGATTAAAGTGGTGGGTGGGCTCCTTTACATTTTGAGAGAAGCCAATTGAATCTAACAATAGATTAAATGCAGTGTTGAGGCTGTCATTCTCAGCATCTACATGGATGTTGAAATCACCCACTATAATTATTTTATCTGAACTGAGCACTAAATCAGATAAAAAGTCTGAGAAATCAGACAGAAACTCTGAGTAAGGACCAGGTGGACGATAGATAATAACAAATAAAACATGTTTTTGATTTTCCCAATTAGGATGGACAAGACTAAGAGTCAGGCTTTCAAAAGAATGAAAACTTTGTCTGGGTCTCTGATTAATTAATAAGCTGGAATTGAAGATTGCAGCTAATCCTCCTCCTCGACCTGTACTTCGAGCATTCTGACAGTTACTGTGACTCGGGGGTGTTGATTCATTTAAACTAACATATTCATCCTGCTGTAACCAGGTTTCTGTAAGGCAGAATAAATCAATACGTTGATCAATTATTAAATCATTTACTAATAGGGACTTGGAAGAGAGAGACCTAATGTTTAACAATCCACATTTAATTGTTTTATTCTTTGGTGCAGTTGATGAAGCTGTATTATTTATTGTTTTTGAATTTTTATGCTTAAATAGTTTTTTGCTGATTTTAGCATTGGTTTTTGGTGGTCTGGGAGCAGCACCGACTCTATGGGGATGGGGTTTTGGGGGGATGGCAGGAGGAGAGAAGCTGCAGAGAGGCGTGTAAGACTGCAACTCTGCTTCCTGGTCTCAACCCTGGGTAGTCAGTTTTTAGGAGGGTTAATAAATTTGGCCAGATTTCTAGAAATGAGAGCTGCTCCATCCAAAGTGGGATGGATGCCGTCTCTCCTAACAAGACCAGGTTTTCCCCAGAAACTTTGCCAATTATCTATGAAGCCCACGTCGTTTTTTGGACACCACTCAGACAGCCAGCGATTCAAGGAGAACATGCGGCTAAACATGTCGCTCCTGGTCTGATTGGGGAGGGGCCCAGAGAAAACTACAGAGTCCGACATCGTTTTTGCAAAGTTACACACCGAGTCAATATTAATTTTAGTGACCTCCGATTGGCGTAACCGGGTGTCATTACTGCCGACGTGAATAACGATCTTACCAAATCTACGATTAGCCTTAGCCAGCAGTTTCAAATTTCCATGAATGTCGCCTGCTCTGGCCCCTGGAAGACATTTGACTATGGTCGCCGGTGTCTCTAGCTTCACGTTTCTCAAAACAGAGTCACCAATAACCAGAGTTTGTTCCTCGGCGGGTGTGTCGCCGAGTGGAGAAAAACGGTTAGAGACGTGAATAGGTTGGTGGTGTACCCGGGGCTTCTGCTTAGGACTACGCTTCCTCCTCACCGTCACCCAGCTGGCCTGTTTTCCCTGCTGCTCGGGATCTGCTGGGGGGGAGCTAACGGCGGCTAAGCTACCATGGTCCGCACCCGCTACAGGGGCCTGGCTAGATGTAGGATTTTCCAGGGTGCGGAGCCGAGTCTCCAGTTCAGAAAGCCTGGCCTCCAGAGCTACAAACAGACTACATTTATTACAAGTACCGTTACTGCTAAAGGAGGCCGAGGAGTAACTAAACATGTGACACCCAGAGCATGAAAGTGCAGGAGAGACAGGAGAAGAAGCCATGCTGGTAGTGAGTCGGCTAAGGGCTAAGCTACTAGCTAAGCTAAGCTAGCGAATTTCTAAAAACAAATAAAGTGAGTAATGTGAATACAGGTGATTCAGCAAAGAGTATGCTATTTAAAGTAGGTGAAGATTACACTAAAATATGTTATTATCCAGATAAATCGAGTTATACAGATATAACAGCTAACAGACAGCAAAACACTGTGCTCCGAAACAGGAACAGGAAGTGATACAATACCGCAGTGAGAGCCAACACCAAGTGACAGCGCCACCAGTATAGCCTGTAACTTTAGGGGGCACTACTGAAGCATTTTGGCTGGCCCTTGCCCGAGGCCATTAAAATACTTAAATTTTCACCAGGTGTGATGCATATGCAAAGTTTCATGAGTTTTTGAATATAATAAAGCCCAGAAAAAGGCAATTAATTTGCATGAATAAAAATAATAAACGGAGCAATTACAATAGGGCCATATGGCTTTCGCACATTTTGTGCTCGGGCCCTAATAATTTGGTGGGAATTAAAGTTTGTAGCTTTTTAACTGACCACTGACATAAAGCCCTTATCTGCAATCAGTTTGCATAGTAAACTTTTTTTAAACAGTGTCAAACTGTATTTCTACTATTAAGTATCAAGTGTATCCAAAAGGGAACATTTGGCAGCTTACTTTGAACATTTCTGCATAAATGTGCAAATAACACATAAGAAGACAGAACTGGAACAGGCTGCCTTTAAGGTGAACACTTTCTTACAGAGGCAGAAAGGTAATAAGCCAGTTTATCAAACATTTAACCCCCCCCGGCTCCTTTTGGGGAAACTAACAAGCTTTAGGTACCTGAGAACATTATGAATGTCAGTAAAGCCTCTGAAATATATTAGAGTATGAGGTGTTATTGGTTGCTTTCCCTCAGTCTAGTCTTGGATAAGCCGTTACCACCGATGTAGTCGACCCCTGTAGTAAACATTATTCCCTGCCACTATGGTTTGTTCCTGGTGATGGTGAGATGAAGCTTCATGAAGCTTTGAAGCTTTCCATCCAATCAGTGAACCCATGGGTCGAAGCTTCGTGGTGCTTCATTTGCTCTATTGCGCTATCAAGTGGACAGTCAATGTGAAACAGACAGACTGATGACAATCAGACCAAGGCTTTGGTGTGTGAAGCTTTGAACAGAATAAACGATTTTTGTGATGACAATAAATAAATCCTGAACTAACTAATATGGTGTCTGTCCTTATGATACAATGTTGGGAAATAAATTGGGGAGAGAGCTGTGATGTGATTGTGTTACTTGGTTGGTAAGTGTGCTCACTAGGGACATTTTACTCATTTGTTTTTATTTAGAAATAACAGCTTTGCCACAGTGCTGGGCTTCAGCGGTTTTCTTTTTTTTGAAACGATTTCACCTGCTTCAGAAAATACCGTTTCACAGGGCACAGATGAAACTGGGGTAATAATTTATTACTATGCGCTCACATTATTAGGAGAGATCAGCTGAAAATGTTCCCAAACAGGGAAAATCTCCTCTTTCTGGCTGGTTCCATCACCAAAAAAGAAGCAGCTCAAATAGAGTGCAAACCAACACGCAACAGTGGCCAATACCACAATCTGTGAGGGGGATCCGTTGTGTTTCGTTGCCCGTTATATTTCAAATTACACACCAAACCCATGAACCGTTTCCCGAATCACTCACGTGGTACGGCTGGCTTGCGAGGCTTCGCACATCACGACACAAGCCTCGATACGCGCTTCACAAAAGTCTCCCTCAATTAATTGATACACACATCGAAGCCTCGACACAGAACGAGACATCACTACTTGTTCCATCTTTGACCATGCAGCTGCACGTCTCTCTCATGTCGGCTTTACAGAAAGCTTGCTTGAAGTGGATCCTCATGTCCTTGCATTTGAAATGGATCCCCATGAACTTGCATATCCTGGAATTTTTGGACAGTTTCCAAACAGCCTCGCTGACCTGTTGGTGTCTTCCCTCTTCTCGTCTCCCAAAGTGATGAACAGTATCGACCACTGTCTGTAAGGATGGAGCCGACTGTGGTGCAAATGTGGACAGGATACTGATGCTGATGTCTCAGATTTGTTCATCATCCTTTTCTTTCAGGCCATGTATTTTGAGGGTCCATGTCCCTGTATCTCTCCAGCTCTGTCACTCTTTCTTTCAACTCCTTATATTCTTGAGTGAGATGGGGAATTTCTTTTACTATATCCTGTAGAGTTAGGGTTAGGGTTAGTCCTCCATCATTGGTCATCCTGATGATTTTTAGGAGCTGAGACCTTCAACATGGAGCTCAGACACTAATTGAAATCAGTGTCTGAGCTCTGGAGGTTGGGATGTTCCTGGAGACTAAGAAATTAGTTGCCTAAACGAGGGAAACAATTAGACTAACCAACTAGACAAGAACTAACAAACACTTACAGAGTTCAATTTGAGGACTGTTTAATGGCTGTTTAAACAAGAACATCTGAAACATGAATCACATTCTTCGATCATGAATCATAAATCCACCTCCATTATGAATGTTATACTCCAGACAGCGAAGAAAAGGAATAAACAAAAAACTGATGTTAAATATGAAAATGCGTGACTACAAAAGATGTTCACACATCATTAAAATCTGACAGATTAACATCTGAAAAATTAATAAACTGCGACTGAAAAGTACAGCGCATTATGAATGACTCCTCCGTGAATCGCCACCTTATCGTGGTGGAGGGGTTTGTGTGTCCCAGTGATCCCAGGAGCTATGTTGTCTGGGGGCTTGTCCCCCTGGTAGGGTCTCCCATGGCAAACTGGTCCTGGGTGAGGGTCCAGACAAAGAGCGGTTCAGAAGACCCTTATGAGTGAAAAAACAAGGGAACAGTTTACCCTGCCCGGGATAGGGTTACCGGGGCCCCACCCTGGAGCCAGGCCTGGGGAGGGAGCTCGAGGGAGAGCGTCTGGTGGCCAGGCATTAGCCCGTGGTGCTTGGCCGGGCGCAGCCCGAAGAGGTTACATGGGCCCGCCCTCCTGCAGGCCCACCACCCGCAGGAGGTGTCGTAGGGGTCGGGTGCAGTGTGTGTCGGGCGGTGGCCGAGGGCGGAGGCCCTGGCGGACCGATCCCCGGCTATCGAAACTGGCTATTGGGACATGGAATGTCACCTCTCTGGTGGGGAAGGAGCCTGAGCTAGTGCGTGAGGTTGAGAGATACCAGCTAGATATAGTTGGGCTCACCTCAACGCATGGCCTGGGCTCTGGAACCAGTCTCCTGGAGAAGGGCTGGACTCTGTTCCAGTCTGGAGTTGCCCTCGGTGAGAGGCGGCGAGCTGGGGTGGGTATTCTTGTATACCCCCGGCTTGCTGCCTGTACGTCGGAGTTTTCACCGGTGGATGAGAGGGTAGTTTCCGTGCGCCTTCGGGCTGGGGAATGGGTCCTGACTGTTGTTTGCGCTTATGCGCCGAATGACAGTTCAGGGTACCCACCCTTTTTGGAGTTGCTGGGTGGGGTGCTGGAGAGTGCTCCATCTGGCGACTCCATAGTCTTGCTGGGAGACTTCAACGCTCACGTGGGCAATGACAGTGAGACCTGGAGGGGCGTGATTGGGAGGAACGGCCTGCCCGATCTGAACCCGAATGGTGTTTTGTTATTGGACTTCTGTGCAAACCACAGTTTGTCCATAACAAACACCGTGTTCGAACACAAGGATGTCCATAAGTGCACATGGCACCAGGACACCCTAGGTCGCAGGTCGATGATCGATTTTGTAATCGTATCATCAGATCTGCGGCCGTATGTTCTGGACACTCGGGTGAAGAGAGGAGCTGAGCTGTCAACTGATCACCACCTGGTGGTGAGTTGGATCAGGTGGCGGGGGAAGATGCTGGACAGACCTGGCACACCTAAACGTATTGTGAGGGTGCGCTGGGAACGCCTGGCAGAAGCCCCAGTCCGGGAGATCTTCAACTCCCACCTCCGGCAGAACTTCGACAGCATTCCGAGGGAGGCTGAGGACATTGAGTCCGAATGGACCATGTTCCGCACCTCCATTGTTGAGGCTGCTGCTCAGAGCTGTGGCTGCAAGGTGGTTGGTGCCTGTCGTGGTGGTAACCCCCGAACCAGATGGTGGTCACCGGAGGTGAAGGGAGCCATCAAGCTGAAGAAAGAGTCCTATCGGGCTTGGTTAGCCTGTGGGACTCCAGAGGCAGCTGACAGGTATCGACAGGCCAAGCGGAATGCAGCTCGGGTAGTGGCCAAAGCAAAAACTCGGGTGTGGGAGGAGTTCGGTGAGGCTATGGAAAAAGACTTTCGGACGGTATCGAAGCGATTCTGGCAAACCGTCAGGCGACTCAGGAGGGGAAAGCAGTGCTTCACTCACACTGTTTATAGTGCGGGGGGGGGGGGGTGCTGCTGGCTTCAACTGAGGCTATAGTCGGACGGTGGAAGGAATACTTCGAGGACCTTCTGAATCCCACTGACACGCCTTCTGTAGTGGAAGCAGAGTCTGGGGATGAGGGGGATGACTTGACCATCACTGGGGGTGAGGTCACTGAGGTAGTTAAACAACTCCTTGGTGGCAGAGCCCCGGGGGTGGATGAGATTCGCCCTGAGTTCCTGAAGGCTCTGGATGTTGTAGGGCTGTCTTGGTTGACACGCCTCTGCAACATCGTGTGGAGATCTGGGGCGGTGCCATTGGATTGGCAGACCGGGGTGGTGGTCCCCATCTTTAAGAAGGGAGACCGGAGGGTGTGCTCCAACTTTCGGGGGATCACACTACTCAGCCTCCCCGGTAAGGTCTATGCCAGGGTGCTGGAAAGGAGGGTGCGTCCGTTAGTCGAACCTCGGATTCAGGAGGAACAATGCGGTTTTCGTCCTGGTCGTGGAACGCTGGACCAGCTCTTTATCCTCTCAAGGATATTCGAGTGTGCGTGGGAGTTTGCCCAACCAGTCTACATGTGCTTTGTGGACTTGGAGAAGGCATTCGACCGTGTTCCTCGGGGTGTTCTTTGGGAGGTTCTGCGGGAGTATGGGGTGTCTGGCCCATTGTTGCGGGCCATTCAGTCCTTGTACAACCACAGTGAGAGCTTGGTCCGTATAGCCGGTAATAAGTCGGATTTGTTTCCTGTGGGTGTTGGACTCAGTCAGGGCTGCCCTTTGTCACAGATTCTGTTCATAATTTTTATGGACAGAATTTCTAGGTGTAGCCAGGTGGCGGAAGGCTTCTTCCTTGGTGGCCTCAGAGTCTCATCTCTGCTTTTCGCAGATGATGCGGTTCTGTTGGCTTCATCAGGGGGGGGCCTCCAGCTCGCAGTGGAACGGTTCGCAGCCGAGTGTGAAACGGCTGGCATGAGAATCAGCACCTCTAAGTCTGAGGCCATGGTCCTCAGCCGGAAAAGGGTGGAGTGCCATCTCCGGCTCAGGAACGAGTTCTTGCCTCAAGTGGAGGAGTTTAAGTATCTTGTTCACGAGTGATGGGAGAAGGGAACGGGAGATCGACAGGCGGATCGGGGCTGCTTCTGCAGTGATGCGGACGCTGCACCGGTCCGTCGTGGTGAAGAGGGAGCTTAGCGTAAAAGCGAAGCTCTCGATTTACCGGTCGATCTACGTTCCTACCCTCACCTATGGTCACGAGCTTTGGGTAGTGACCGAAAGAATAAGATCGCGAATACAAGCGGCAGAAATGAGTTTCCTTCGAAGGGTGGCTGGCCTCTCCCTTAGAGATAAGGTGAGGAGTGCGGCCATCCGGGAGGGGCTCAGAGTAGAGCTGCTGCTCCTCCACATCGAAAGGAGCCAGTTGAGGTGGCTCGGGCATCTGATTAGGATGCCTCCTGGCCGCCTCCTGGGTGAGGTGTTCCGGGCATGTCCCACCGGGAAGAGGCCCCGTGGTAGACCCAGGACACGCTGGAGAGATTATGTATCTCGGCTGGCCTGGGAACGCCTTGGGGTCCCTCCGGATGAGCTGGAGGAGGTGGCTGGGGAGAGGGAAGCCTGGGCTTCTCTGCTTAGGCTTCTGCCCCCGCGACCCGGCCCCGGATAAGCGGAAGAAAATGGATGGATGGATGGATGGCATTATGAATGATGCACGCTGTTCTACTATTCATGACATCCATCCAGCTATCCATCCATCCACGTTCTTCTGCTTATCAGGGGCCGAGTTGCGTGGGGCAGTAGCCTGAGCACAGAAACCCACACCTCCCTCCCTGGCCACCTCCTCTAGCTTATCCGGGGGACACCGAGCCAGCCACCTTTCAGAGGAAGCTCATTTCTGCCACTTGTATCCGTGATCTCGTTCTTGCACCTTCAAAATCGCCAGCAATTTTAGGCCTACTAAAATTTCAGATATTTTTCTGTAACACTGTCAGGGATGCAGCTCCATCTGGTGGCAGATGAATGCATAACATTTAGGACAACAATTCACTGGCACTGGGCATCAATAAAAAAATCTTAATTAGCTTAAAGACTAGTATATCTGGTACCGACTAGTGACAATAGCAACGATTAGTCGTCAAGTTGTGCACATCACTGGTTGGAGGAGATGAGGCAGCACAAGGAAATGTTTAGATGTTTCAACAGGACAAAAGAGAGCCATGTTGATGTGTTAATCAGAGGGTGCAGTGAAATTTATCTAGAAGATAATAATAGCTTTAAAATAACATGGAAATACTTAAAGTACAGCTACATGTACTTCAGTGAAGTACTCAGTAGGGCTGCAACTAATGACTTTTTGATAGTCAATTAGTCATCGACTATTGAAACAATTAGTCGACTAATCAGATAATTATGAAATGGCACTTAATTTAGCTATCAGCTTTTATATTTAGCATAAGGTTATTTAAAATGTGGTAGTAAACACACAGAAGATGAATACTTCATTCAAAAATTTTAATCAGGTTTGCTGCTGATATAAATTTAACGGTCAATTTTTCCAACCATAAAAAAAAAAAATAGTACTTTTTCTTCCCTGTAAAACCAAGTTGGCACAGTTTCACCAGTAGCTGCCATGACTAAACATACCGCTGAATGCTATCTGGTCTTTAAGTCTGACATCATTTCCGGGTCTGAATGCTCCTAAATAAACAGCAATGGCATAACCAATGACTGTTCAGTATTGATTGTAACATACCTTATCAACTGCAGCCATTTCCACTTTCTTTCTCATCGGTAAAATGACAGCTGAGTGTGTTTTTTTCGAGTCGGATCGGTTAAAACAACCAGGGACACAGCATTGCGGCATATTGATCACGTGACAGTTTGGACCCGGAACTGGAATTCTTCATCATCACTTAACAACCAGATTGCGCATGTGTGAAGCTCGCCAGAGATAGACGGACAGGACAATGCCTCCCTCCGTTAAAAAAAAAAAAAATCATCAGTAATAAAAAACGACCATTATCGACAATTAAATTCGTCATCAACTATTTTTATTGTCAATTATTGTCAACAATGTCGGCTAATCGTTGCAGCCCTAGTACTCAGTTAAATTGCTGCTGGTCTCATTCAAAGGTGTTGTATCAAAAAGGTTCCCCGTCACCTTTACCTGTTTTACCTGTTGCTGTGCAGCGTGCAGAGGAGGAAAGTTCAGACGCAACCAGCAGCTCTTAAGGTGACACCAACAATGAGTCACTCACTGTAAGTATTGATCTGCCAGCTTTGATCACTGTTTTACTGATTTATTGATTATTGATCCTCTGAAGATTACAAAGACAAATGAACCCTGAATCCTCTGAACATCATGCTCCACCTCCTCACAGGTCCTCACCTGAGCAGCTCTCTGATTGGTTGTGACACATTTAGGAGGAAAACACAAGGCTTTATTAGAAGCAGGGACTCTACAGCTCCAGGACTTCAGCTTTACATTTTATCATAAAGTTTTATCCTGTGTTTCTTCTAAAGCACGATTTTGTTTTCTAAGCATTTACTCATGGAGACTCAGATTTCCCTGGAGACTGCTTAAATCTACCCAACACAGCCCAGCCCACAGCACGCCATCTTCTTGGCACCAGAGAAAACCTCAACCTCCATCAGGTCCTCCAGGGTCTCCACTGGGTCGTCCGGCTCACTGTGAGCTTCGGCCCACGCTGGATGGGTCGCCTCCACTGACCAGAATGCCACAGGGACCTACATAGCAACAACGAGACACTCAGAACAGGTGCAAACTGTGCAGGTGCATCAGTTTTTATTTCAGGATGTTTTTAGCCACTGCGAGAACCTCGATCCTCAGTCACCTGAAAAACCTGCTCCAAAGCAGGACTAACACCCCTGAATTCACTGATTTATAAAGCAAACTAATGATCATACAGGTGACCAAACGAAGCCCTAAAGACAACATGTCAGGTGTTCAAACTGCTCGTTCTGAATTGGATGCAACAGCATGTTTAAATAAAGTCTTTACAGGAGTAGCAAAGACTGTAAAAGTGTAACAAACATGTGGAGCAACATCTGCCAAATAATAAGACTGATCAGGTGTAAAAATCCCAGGTGGCTGAGACTGTCACAGGTAAAGCTCAGGAGGAAACCTTGCTCATGTCAAATAGGAAGTCCTAACAGGAAATGTTCCCTCTGCTTCCCCTTACCTTCTGTTGCAGCTCGCTCATCATAGCTTCCAGTCCTGTGATGTGATTGGCCAGATCGGGGTTTGGCTCCACCTCCAAGGTGAGCCACGGAACCTGAACCGAGGCCACCCGAGCTGCCACGCCCACCGTGCCATCGATACAGCCTGTAAGGACAGAAAGACAGGTTATACAGGTGAGCACCAGATGGTCAGGTGGATTAGAAAAAAAATTCTTTCTCAGGAAAGTTCAGCTTCCTGTGAGGCTCCAGTCATCCTCACAGAGGTCCTAGAGGTCTCAAAGCCTCTGCCAGACATAAACGAGATCATCAATGGGACGATGACAGGTGGAGCTCAACTCAAGGAGACCACAGCAGCTCAGAGGAGGTGACATGTTATTGGAGAAAAAAAATGTGGAAACATCTGAAGCTCAGGTTAGACACACCTGACTTTAGACATCCAACAAAAAACACTTTGAACAAACAGGAAGTGATGACACATTTCCCAGTTCAAGACTTGTTCTCATGGCGCTCTGTAGCTGTTATTGTTCATGCCATTTACACATAAGGTTTTTACAGCAGCTATGCAGGAGCATCACCCAATCACAGAACAGACAGGAAGTCAGCTGACCTGTGTTGACCAGTGAGCACCTGTGGTTGGGCTGAGCCAGAGGGAACTGCCCGATCAGATTGTGCGCCTTACGCAGGTCAGACAGGAAGTTCTCCAATGCCGACAGGAAGAGAACCCACAGACGCTCCAACACCTGCCTGTCCTGCACACCTAAGGGGGCAGAATCACAGTCTGAGAGCAGGTGCAGCAGTCGGTGGGAAAGACCTACAGAAACACAAGTGAGACAAAAACAGGTAAAAAGAACAGGTGAGACAGACAGATACCAGGTGAGGATGAGTGGGAAACAGAGACAGATGAGTTACAGACACAAACAGGTGAGTCAGACAGGTGAGAGAGACAGATTAAAAAGAACAAGTGATATCAGGTGGGAAGCACAGACAAGTATTACCACTGGAGATCCGGTGAGCGACCGCTCTTGTCTCGTCCATCTCATCTCGCAGGAAGCCACCATCGGCCGAGCTGCCGAGCGATGCAGCTAGCTGCTGAAAACAGGAAGTGACCCGACTGAGAGCATCCTGAGCGCGCTCACACTCGCCCTGTTGTTGCCGCCGTGCTGCTAGCTTGTCCACCGAATGACGCCAGCGACTCATGATGTAGACCACCTGGAGGGAGGAGACAGGTAGGACAGGTGACCAATGAAAACAGACAGATGCTGTTCAAACAAAAACTTTATTTCTAAAACTGGGTGACGCTTACACAAGAAAAGATAAAACCACCCAGCACCACCCGTATAACCCACCTGTAGATACACCTTTATAAAACACCTGTATTAAATAAGGTGCATCTGCTGTAGCTTCTTCCTCTGTGGTAGAGAGCAGCACTGGGCGGGTTTCTATAAACACTCTTCTTCTTGTCTCTCTGAGGACTGCGTGTTTTTAATTAACACAGGGCGACCAGCTGAGTCCCGAATCCTCCGCCCACATATCTCCCAGGTGTCACCTGAGAGGAACTCGCAGCAGAAAATGATTCAAATGCTCCGTGTCACTGATATTTATTTATTTCATCACTGAAACTAAACAGCTGATCCTCCACAGGCTCCGCCCACTACACAAACAGGAAGCGACACCATCATCATCATCAAAGGTTTTATGAATGCTTTACAGAAAGGACACCATGGGTGTGTCCCAGTTCAGGGCTGCACCTTTGTAGGCTGGCCACGAAGAGAGCGGCTTTGAAATGGGATGGTCTGTCCTTCATACCTGCGTCACCTGCTACTCCCACCTCCTGTCACCTAGCAACCGTGGCAGCACGAAGCACAGCTGTGGAAGAGAAGCTGTTAAACTGGAGCCTGAACTTTATTTAATGTCAACTTTAATTCAAAATAAGCTGTTTAAACAAGTATTTCTACATGCAGGAACAAAGATGAGTGAGTAATTGATTTCCAAATATACTGACAGCTCTGCAGTGAGACATTAAAGTCAAATAAAACTATTGGGTTATGAAACTTAACTTTAATCTCATCCAAACCAATTTGTGCAGGAACAAATGAAACACTGAAATAAGCCAAACATCACCAGTTAGAGATCATCTGAGTGAATTATATGTGTTTAACTTCCACTCAGTGGCCAAAGTCAGCGGAGGTTTGAAAATGATGTGCTGTCAGGCATTCTCTCTGGGTACAACGAGCCTTGACTACCCGGTCAGCTGACAGCTGCTATTAGAGCAGCGGGAACAGATATCTCCGAAAACATTGAAATTTCTTGATAAATCGAGCAGATATTTGAGGTTTAACCCCTTAACGCCAGGTGATCGCCGCTGAAAGGAACTTTGATCAGCTGGCTTTTTACTGTAACTCCACGACCATTTGTCCTATCGGAAAAATTCAAATGATTCCTGAACGCTCAGAAAGTGCACTCCACAGCCATGGAGGGGTATTACGGTATTTGTTGCCGGAAGTGCACGAACAGCGGCACTTCTTAAGTACATTGTGTCGTAGCCGACACATTTGGCATTATAGGGTTAAACATCTACATTCTCACCTGAAAACATCATAAAACTTTATTTTGTGTCACAGAAACATATTTCAGACTTTTTGGCCACTCTCCTCTGTCATTGCTGCTTTCGTTTGAAAATTTCCTGCAACCTTTGGTCCGCAATGACTCCCAGGATAGTGTAGACCACGAAGGATACACCTGAGTGTTCTTTGAACCAAAAGGACGCATTTGAGGCACGATCAAATTTGGACTGCCTTCGTCTCCTTACTGTGATGTAATCGGCTTCAGTGGATGCAGCCCCTGAATTGGGACACACCCCAAAACTGTTAGCATAGCTTAGCATAGCTACAAAGCAACCACTATTACATACACGTTAAGCTAGGCTAACACTTTCCTTCTGCTCCAAGTATCTATACTAAGCTAGGCTAACAGCCTGTTAAGTCCTGTGACTGTGGGATAAACAGGTGATACAGTTACAGGTATGTTTGGTAATCAGCAGGTAAACCAGTTTTATGATTGATGCACAGGACAGCAACGTGTCTCTGATTAGCGGCAGATGTCCTCCGACCTGAAAGGACAAACAGTCTCCGACTCCTATCTGTGATGATGTCATCACATAGTCCAACACTGACTGGCTGTATTTTCATAAAGAAAGGAGAGAGTTGCTGGTATTCACAGAGGGTGGAGTTCGAGTGTGATGGCTCAGTCTACAGGCGTTGCTATGGGTACATCATGTCGTCACAGCAGCTTGCAGCAATCCCGATGTCATCACGGCAGCGAGTGCGTCCGGGTGGTGAATGCCTCCATGAGCTCATGGCAGAGACACTGACAGAAGCCGTAGAGGACGAGCAGCAACAGCGTGGATGGGACGAGGCTGACGAGGACCACTCCCAGCCACAGCTGACCAATCATCAGCAGGTAGATCCCCAACGGCAGTGAGCTGAAGTACACCTGGACACACACAGCGGGAGGAACCACACAGCACGTTTCAGACGATACGCGTTAAACAGGTGTCATACTGGTTCTACACTGGTTACCTCCGCCAAGGAGGTTATGTTTTCGATCGCGTTGGTTTGTCTGTTTGTCAGCAGGATTACTCCAAAAGTTATTAACAGATTACGATGAAATTTTGTGGAGTGGTTGGAAATGACAAGAGGAAGAAGTGATTAAATTTTGGCGGTGATCCGGATCACAATCTGGATCCAGGAATTTTTTTAAGGATTCTTCACTATTGCGGGATGGGGGGGTTATTGTTGTCTGGGAAAGATGAAAGATTATTTCACAGTATTTAAATACACGTATTACAGCGTCAGTGACCTATGGCCTTGGTGGAAGTTTGCACTCTCTGAGTGCTTCTAGTTTTAGATGTTACTGGTGTCAGACTAGTTAAACTGGTACCAACCAGGCAGAGTGCCCCCAGAAGGCACCGTGGGAAGCTGCGGGATGTCCAGGCGCGACACTTCTGACCTGGGAGGTTGCAGGGCAGCGAGTCCAGGCTCGGGGGGCGGTACAGACCCACCACGTTGAGCATGCTCAGTGAGTCTGAGGACGGTGACTCCTCAGGAAGCTCCATGATGGTGATGACGAGACAGTCCGAAGAGCGGTGGGATGCCTCCTCGCCGCTGCCTGCAGCTCCGCCTCCTTCAGACGGACGCAGAGCTTTACAGAGAGAAGCGACAGGTCTCTAACATTCAGAGTTTAAGCTTTATTTAAAAACAAGTGAGAATGAATAAGGCCTCAGAAATGAGACAATAAAAAAATCAAAGTGCACACGTGACGTGTCTCTTTAGGACCTCTGAGGAAAAATGTTAAAAATCATTAAAAGAGGAAGCAGCATCTGTCCTCTCCTTATGTACCTGTGCAGGTGAGATGACTGAAAATGCACATATATGGATGATTTCAGACCTGTTCCCCTTTGATCAATACACGAAATCTTAAAACATCTTCAGTAGTGTGTTAGATATTCAAGGAATCCACACAAGTGATGACCACTAAGAGTGAAGGATGCTGCTGACTGACATGTGGGAGGTGTTAACATCGAGGGTTACTTAGGCACCCGAAATCTGACTTAAGGCCTTTACACACCGGACGCACTGCAAAAAAAACGACACGAAATTCCAAACCTTATGAATGCAAACTCATTATGTAACCTACATATGCAACAAATGTGTTGCGTTTTTGCAAATAATTCATCCTCATAAAACACACTATTAAAAAAATGCAGTTGACATCAAGTGATGATGAGCTGGTTCTGTTTCTAAACAAGAGAAGTAAGAAACAGATTCTGGGTTTATCCAACTCTCCTGAGAAAGCAGCAGCAGGGAGAATTTCATGGTTCAATCCAGGAGTTGAAGCTGCATCATGACTGCTTTCATACATATTTCAGGATGTCAGTGGGCAGTTTGCTGGCAGAGTTGGGATCACATCTGAGGAGGCAGAGAAATAATTTCAGTGGCTCGACTGACCTGGAGCAGCGTGTAGCTGCATGTCAGGGGCAAAATAGTATTTTACTGTTCCCACCTCACTGTATATTCATATCACTGTATATTCAGCATATTGGTATGCATTTTGAACTATGAGCTCACATGTTGCCAAATGCAGCACTTTGGTCATATCTGTTTATTTGCTTGTGAAAATCAGAAAAATGGAACTTGATCTGAAAAAATAAATGCCGCAAATTCTTCCTGTGAAATGACACGATTGGTGCGAATAGCTGCGTGAAGAACAGGCGAATCTGATTAATATTTTCAATGCACGAAACATTTGCAAGAATTTTACACATCCGGTATGTAATGGCCTCAACCTTGTATCATGTCCATAAAGTAGTAAACAAACACCTGACTTCACCTTGTGATGTTTTGGTTAAACTCTATAAATGTGTGGAAACACTCTCGTGGTTATTATTAAGATACATTAAAGAATATGTCCATTAAGTCCCACCCCCTGCAGGTACCAGCTCTCTCTTTAATAAACAGACTTGTACAGAGAAGTGTGATGCTGTTCAGTCCCCTGAAACAAATGTTCATGTGGAACTGAATCGTTTTATGGTGGAGGTGCCTGATTGGACCAATCGCTCCCTCGTTCACACCTTCTCCTGGTTAACTGAGGTTTTTACCTGTCAGGCTGCTGGGACTCAACACCACCTCCCCACCGCCACTGCTTCCTGCTCCACCTCCTCTCCGAGCCCGGTCCTGACATGACAGCACAGCCAGGATGTGCCGGTCGTCCTCCATCAGCCACACCTGAGGAAGGAGGGGAAGGAGACAGTCTGAGTTGAGGTCATCAGACTCAGACTGATGAAGAGGAGGAAATGAGATCTTACCTCTTCGTCAGGGACGTGCGTCTCATGGCGGCAGAACGGACAGCTGATGATGGACGGCGAAGACTCTCCTGAAAACAGAATCACGTGACACAGCAGGTGATGCCATACTGGTTAACTGTGGATCACAGAATGCTGGCATCTGATTGGTCCATCAGTACCGCCTCAGCCGACTGGTCTAAGGCCCACATGCGCAGCGTGAGCATATCTTGTTGCCAGGTGAACTCACCCATGTCGACCATCTTCTTCAGACACTTGGCGCACACTCGATGCAGACAGCCCAGCAGTTTGGGTTTCCGGCTGCGGGTGTCATAGCGGTTGTAGCAGATTTTACACTCTAGTTCCTCCAAAGTGTACACCAGAGACTGAGCCCAGGTCTGCACCTGAATGCATCACAGCAAAAGGTAATTGTCCCTGAATGCAACACTGCAACGAGCTAGTGCGCCTGAATGCATCAGAGCAAAGAATGAGCATCCCGGAATAGAACAGAACACCTTTGTCATCATACAGATGTATATTATAATTTGGAGCATCTCTCTGAGGAGTATATATATAGTTAAGATGAAAAAAATGGTTCACAGAGACAAAAAGGAACAGTCTCAGTTAACACACACTAACACACACACACGCACACCTCTTTCATGGTCTTTAGCAATACTGCACAGGGTGTTCTGCATGGTGGTAGTGCAGTGTTGTGAGACAGAGATCAGGTCTTTACTGGCATTTGGTAGAAGCTTTTTGCAGTCTGGAGGGCCCTTGTTGATTGCAGCACCTTGCAGAGGACAGCAGAGTGAAAAGGTGCTGGCCCGGATGAGAAGAGTACTTGATGTTTGCTCCTTGATGTGACCACGTCTGTAGATCTGCTCGAGTGAAGGTAGCTGAAATTTGGAGACTTTCTGAAGAACTTTTTTGTCAGCCCCAGTGCAGCTGGCATACCACACCAAGATACCATGGCAGTGTACTCTCCACTGAGTTACAGTAGAGGGCAGCAGCAGCTCTTTGGACAGGTTGGCTCTCAGCAGTGGCTTCGTCACCAGAGCTGTGTTGAGCTGGGGAGTGATGAGTCCCCAGTCTAACAGACTGTGGTTGATTTGTTAAGAAGTCCTTGATCCATCTGCACTGACACCCAGATTTAACAGTGTGGTCATCAGTCTCCTGGGGTGATGGTCTTGAGCAGAGCTCTTGAACACAGAGTTGAAGTCTGTGTTCAACATTCTTACGTATGTCTCCTGGTGTTCAAGGTGAGTCAGTGCAGCATGGAGAGCAGTGCTTATGGACTCCTCTGTTGACCTGTTGGCCCTGTCTGCAAACTGCTGTGCCATACTTAGAAGTGCTTGTGGGTGCTGCTTTGCTGGTCTCTGCCTAATTCATGCCATCCATCTCAAAGAAGAAGTGGTTGAGCTCCTCAGCTAGTGAGTCACTGTTGCTGTTATGTGTTGCATCTCTGCAGCATTTATAATTTGTGAGGAGATGGATCCCCTCCCTGAAATGGCTCTCAATCTTCAGAGTGTAGGCTGTCTTTGCATCCTTGATGGCTCTCCTCAGGTTGGACATTTAGCATCTTGAAAACTGTGTTGTGTTCTTTCAACAGCAGCTTGACGTCCCGGTCATCCATAGCTTGTTGTTTGGGAAACACTGGATGATCTTATCAATGGAGACACTGTTCACACAGGTCTTTATAAACTTAGAAATAAAAGTCAGGAAATTTGTGTTTGGTTATTTCTTTGTTGTAACAATGCTTCTTGGCAATAAATCTCATACCATAGGAAAGGGTGTTTATTTCCCTTAAACGGAGCCACAATTGTAAGCAAATGCATTTGTGAGTTGAGCAGGAGAGTTGAGAATGTGGGCTGCGCGCATGGAAAAACTTGCCCAATCTTCTCTGCCAAACAGCTGATTCTGCTACTCACTCTTGTTCTTTGCCTCTGGTACCTCAGGTACTGACAGTCAGGGTTGCCAACACTGGAGGAATTCTCAATGCAGAGAGATTTCAAGATGAGGATCTGCAACCAGCAGCAATAAACATAGTGCAGTGTGTTTCACCCTGTGGTGGGACTTGTTGATAGAAATTAGGAAAGACTGTTTTCAGATTTGCTTGATTAATGTCCCTGGCTACAATAAAAAGCTGAGCAGCCTGTAGCTTTGTGAAGCCAGGTCTCAGCGATGACCCTTATTGAAGGTCAGCTCCAACTCATCTACGTTGGTGTTATAGATACTGGGCATTGCTGCAACCCCGCTTCTCATTTCTTCTCTCCTTCTACGTCTATAGCCTACTATAGTGATCCACGGAGCCCCATCCCACACAGAATATCCTTTGGGATATCTCCTTGTTGAAAGTTTACAGTGGGATCTATTGCACAGCGAGAACTACCAATCTTTAGTACACAGGGTTTGAGAGAGAAAAGTAGGCTAAGAAAACAAAACAAACCAAGCAAAGTCACTGTGTCCATGGGCACCACCATCTTGAAACAATAGTCTTTGTTAAATACACCACAGCAAAGAGTTACCATCCCTGAACACACCACAGAAAAAGGTTAAAGGGTTAATGTCCCTGAATGCATCATCAGTCTCTAAACTTTATTTAAAATATTCTCACTGACTAAATATTTTCTGTCTCACAGTTCCAGTGATGATGGGTAATCGCACCTTTCCCTCCATCTCCTGTCCTGGCTCCACCTCCTTCAACAAGCTCATCCTGTTGGCTGTTGTCTTCACCTGAAGTGAGCGGGAGGTGGGGTCCTGGGCGGGGCTTAACTGAGGCTGTTACCTGACTATGAGACAGACAAACAAACAAAGAAGCCTGTTTCAGTAAAACAGATTACTAACAGAGTAAAAGTACTACAACTATAGCTGAAGTACAGTTCTGTGTCTCCTCATCTGCAGGTAGCGACACACCTGAGTCCAGGTCAGCTGATCAGCGAGACAGTCTGACGGGATGTCCATCCGTCCAATCAGGAGCAGACATCCAACACGGGTACAGAGTTCTGGGTTCCTACTGGTCACTCTGAGGGCTGTTGCTGGGTAACAGCGGACAAGTAGGTCCAGCAGGTGGTTGCTGGTTTGAATCCTATTCAGGTGATTTCTGAGAAATGTTTTTGTACAGAAACCAAAAACAGGAGATTAAATAATTCATCCACTTAGATGAACTTTTTTACCTTTAATACGTATCAGCTGATTCTCTATAGCACACATACACATGCGTGCAAACACACACACACATATATGCAGTTGGGTGTATTTATAGACTGCAGCAGTTACACAATAGCACTCAGAAGGCTTTCGTTGCTATGGCAACAAGTTTTTACCTGTGACTGACCCTTAGTTCATCCAATGAGAGGAGTCAGAGGTGATCACCTGACTGATCAGAAGCAGGATCAATAATCAAATACAGTGTGAGGTGTTTCACTGAGACTCAACAGCATGTTACAGGAAGTGCAGAGTTGTGACATCACTATAACACAGCCAATAAGAACATCACAGAGCTACACGTCACAGCCTGAACGCCCTTCACAAGTCACGCAGGAAGACACTTGTCAAAGCTTTGCCACAGTCAGGGACTCAGTTTCAGAGGAGGTTGGAACAGGCTGAAGCATAGCCGGTATTCCTGCTGCCTTGGTTGCTTTGCGCACTGTCGGTAACATCACACAGCCACATCCATCAATGCTCGCCATTATGGCGCAGGTAGCTGCTACAGTATTCTCCTGAGTGACAGGTGTCGCCACTCAGACAACACCACCACATCAGCGCTGATAGAGGAAGAGAAGTCAAAACCAGAAGCAAAGAAATTGCCAGGATATTTTTTCCACTACGCCCCATATCGCCCCATCCTCCAATCTCATTGTACATCCTGTATAATGACAATAAAGGCATTCTATTCTATTCTATTCTATATTTTCAGACTCCTGCAACATCTCCCACTGTGCATCTGAGCATCTGTACTGAATCATGTATCATTACTGATTCTCAACCGGGCACAATGAGCCAGGTTACAAACATCGAGAGTGCACAACCTGTAGAAATGGCAGCTAGCGACTGCGTACAAAACATCAGTTTGACCTCAACTGTCATACGGCGTCGTTTGTGAGGTACCACATGGCAAATATAATGGACATAATGAACAGCGACTGAATGACGGTTGAAACGCATCACAATCACCACTCTGATGTTGCATGGCTAAAACTTTTCTAACAGACAGATGTGCTCAGAGCTCACCGTGGAAAGGAGGTGTGGCCCTCACAAGCACAGAAAAGGCTCATGGTGCAGGAAGGCATGTTCTCTGATGATGATGTCAGAGGAGAACATGGTCGCACTTCCTGTCACCTCCATAATCCTGAGGATGGCAAAGGAGCGGCAAGCACAGAAGGATGCACACGGTATCAGCTCCTGATTGCAGGCGTGAGCCTGTTGGTGTAACATGTCCTCTACAGATACCTGATGCTGTGAGGGCCGTACGAGGAACAAAACATCAGAACGTGAATACGCTGAGAGATGCCGAGAAGCTAGTCTGAAGATCAGTGAGCAGCAGGATGTTTCATTAGGTTTATTGTATAATGAACTCTGATTGGATGATCAAAAGAGGTGGTCTGTCTGACTTGGAGAAAGTTTCAGGGCTAAATCTAACCAGCCACTGAACTTTCAAAATAAGAGCAAGAGGCCTGTATTCATAAATCAGTCCTCTGGTCTGCAGCTGGTTCTTCTATGGAGGTCATTCAGACCACGACGAGCAGCTGCAGAACACCCCAGAAAGAGACTCAGAGTGGTTATTGATCAGTTATTTATTGATCAGAGTGCTTTGAAAATGAATAAATACAAATATTGAGAAAAAATTATGTTCACAATAAAAATCATTTCAGTTTACATCTGTAGGAAACACAAATTGCACCTGTCACAGGACAATGATGTCATCATTACACCTGCAGGGAGCTGATTGGTTAATCCTCTGAAACGTTTCTCTGATGCTTCTGTCGCTGAGTCAGAGGAGTTTCAGTGAGACGCTCAATGTTTTTTTTGTTTATTTTTAAAGCAGCAGAGATTTGAACCGTTTTCACCTGGATGCACAGATGATGATGTCACCACCTATTACACCTGATGGTCCCTGCTTCCGATTGATTGATGTGATTTCACCCAGGTGTTGCGCATCACTACAATCATGTGACCAGACTCCCCTCAAATTTAAGATGGGCTTTTATCTTGAGATTTATTGATCTTGATTGATTTTCTAATGGTTTTAGATGCTCTGTGTGTTTCTTTGATCAAAGTCTGGTTTAAGCTGAGCTCTACAAACACGCCTGGAGCGGTTACTACAGGTGACTCTGCACAGCGGGATCACCCCAGCTGAAGCTTTAAACACACATTAATCAATAATTAGGATCAATAAGGTCATTAATATGTTTCCTGCATCAGCTTTTAAACACATTTAAACTGTTGTCAAACATCCGTCCTCGCTCAAAGATTTAAAATCATTGATCTCATCTGTTCTCACTCACTGATTTCAGATCAGATTATTGATTATTTCTGTCCATACTCACTGATTTCAGATTAGGGCTGGGCAATATATTGAGTTTTTAAGAAATATTGATATATTTTCATACACAATATAAGATGAGACAATATCGTTTATATCGATATAGTCTGTCACGTTACAATTAGGGCTGCAACGATTCATCGATTAACTCGATTAAATCGATTCTAAAAATTTATCGACACAAATTTACTGTGTCGATGCTTCGTTTAAACTCTGCAGCGCTCAGCTGTCTCGGTGTAAGCGGCGCTCCTCACTAGCATTAGCAGCATTAGTGCTCCGTCGTCTTTTTGTGGTTTTATTGGTGGCTGGCAAACCAACACAGAACTGCATTACCGCCACCTACTGGACTGGAGTTTGAATCATGCACGCACGCACACGCACACATTCTAAAAAGCTCTCCGTCGCTGCGATGGATTTCCTTTAACAGAGTCGATCATCACTAGAGTTGCCACCTGTCTCGTAAAATACAGAACCCCGTATGTTACGGGACTCCATGGAATACGGCTCCGTAACATGCGGGGTTCCGTACTTTACGGGACGGGTGGCAACTGTCGCTGACATGCATTTCCACGCCTCCACTGCTCTCTGTGTGTCTGTGTGTGTTGTGCCCGATGAGATTTTCAGCTGTTATTTTTGTCTTTACTTCAGCTGTAGCTACCAGAACTGGTTTGCTAGCGAGCGCAGGCCATTAGCACTAGCGATGGCTCAGTACTGGAAGGCCCGCCCCCCAGGACCGAGGGGCTCCTTCAAAATATTTTTTATACTTTAATCCCTTATTAGTGACTAAATATAGACCTGCAGTAGAAACATATTTTTCGAGAATGCTTGTGAATACAAAGCATTACAACATTACTCACACATGCGCCATGGCTCCCGCAGCCACTAGTTTTTCAAAACACTCATAGCAGGCAGCAGTCAGTGTTGCCAGATCTCACGACAGAAACAAGCAACCAGCTCTATGAAAACAAGCCCAAAAGAAGCCGAACTGGCAACCCACAACATTGTGTAAACCTGAGGCCGCTTTTAAACAGTATAGCTCTATAGTAGTATAACTCACTTCTTTGTTTTGTCTCATTGTGTTGTGGAGCAGTAAAACCCATGGTTCTTAGCCTCATAGAAGAGAAGGGTGCACAGTTTTTTTGTGTGTGCGCTTTTCTGTATTAGCATGTTGAACTAAATCAGCATGGTGAGCACATATTTCACACTTGCAAAATCTGCAGAATGCCTTTGGTACGTCTCCCATTAGGACCGCAGCTACTTTCAGAGGTGTATGCGGACACAATTTATTTATTTATTTATTTTTTTTTGGGGGGGGGGGGGGGGGGGTGAAGGAGCACGGGGGGGTGCCTAATCAGCGCCGTTCCTCTGTTATTGATCATTTCATATGCACAGCTGTTAAATACAGAAAATGCGACTAGAGAAATAATTTCGTCACATCGTTTGGGCGCAGCCCTCCTGTGCGGCGCCCCTATGCATTGCATATAGTGCATACCCACTTTTAGCGCCACTGTCTCCCATCGGAGCTCGGATCCATTCTATAAGTGCGCTCTCTTTCTCCCACTCTTTATTATATTTTTTTTCTATATTTTCCCCGCTTACTGGAGTTCATTCTTGCGCTGCCTCCTCACTCTGGGCAGTTATGAGTGTTTGTTTCATTGTACGCCCGGTCAACTTGTGCAGGAGCAATAAACAAGAAAAGGGGGTTTGGAAGGGACAAACTACCTACCACTCCTCTGTTGCTTTATTATAGGGCGCCAAGAGATAATCAAGGAGTTTCACTCGGAAAGAAAGTCAAGCCCAAATAAGCAACTCCACGTTCAAAAATAAGCCCAAAACACCGCAACCTGAGACTCACGAGATTTGCAAGCAATTTTAGAAAATAACAAGCCCAAAGTCGCTTATAATAAGCGGACTTGGCAACACTGGCAGCGGTTTTAACTGCGCAAGCGCAAAGAGACGGTGAGCTCAAATAGTGCAAAAGGAAATGTTTTTCCAGTGTCCAAAACAGCAGCTTTTTCTTTTAGTAACCACCATTAAATCTGTGAAACAGCTGGAGATCCTTCATCAAGCACCTGATCAGCAAGTGTTAAGGTGAAGAAAAGAGAACTTTGTAGCTGCTCCATCCACCACTGTTTGTTCACACGGCGAAAAACTGCAGTACGGAAGTTAAAATATACAGATAAACTGTTAATAAAAAAGTATTTCTTATCCGATTACTTGATTAATCGATGGAATCATCGATAGAATACTCGATTACTAAAATAATTGTTTTATGCAGCCCTAGTTACAATCATACTTGTAGATCCACCAGTTCACCTTTCTCTTCTCCCAGTTTGTCTCTGCACAGCTTCACTCTGCCCCGCCTCTCTCCGCTTCACCCGTAAATCATGCAGGAAGCGACAGCATGGCAGTGTTACCGACTTAGCTTAGATTTAGCGGCTTTTCAGACCCCCTGGCGACTTTTTTTTCCAAAATGCGACTAGCAACAAATTTAGCGACTTTTTCCAGTGATGTCGGTGTCTTTTGGAGCGTTTTGGAAACCTGAAATCCTCCACCATCGTTGTTTTATGTACCTACTACACCCTTCACTTTGGCATCGCCGCACCCCCTGGCTGCAGGAAAGAGGGTGCCGCCACACCACAACTCCATAGCGGAAGTTGGTTTGTAACGTAAGTCACGTGCTCGTGATATAGCCGGCAGATGGAAACAGGTCTCTCTTGCAAATGAGACACTGAGTCTCAATGGGACTACCTGTATAAATAAAGGTTAAATAAAAAAAAATTAAAAAATACGTAGACGCCGCATTGATCGGGTGGGCCCGTTGCTGTGATAAGTCAGCCCATATGTCTATGGATTTACTGAGCTAGCTAAAATTCTGCTGACTGAGGGATGGAAGTTTGTTCATTCAGTCTGTTTACATGTTTTGTTATTTGCACAGAGTACTAGATGTTCAGGAGGAAGCACTTTGGTGAAGTCTACTTCACTGCAGACTGGCTTTTTCAAGAATAAGTCAGCCTTTTGCTTTTTCTGTATCTTTAATTTTTACATTTTAATAGCATGGCTGTGAGTCTTTTGTTATGGAGGAAAAAAGCATTAATTTATTTGAGGAGTATTATTATTTAAATATGCCAATAGTTTATTTTTGAGCAATTTCTCATGTACATCTACAGCTGAATGTTAATAAAAGTGTCTGTGTGACATTTGGGACATGTAGCTTTGACTCAGAAGGGCCTTTTTGTTTATAGCTTTGGGAAGAAAAAATATCGAGGTATATATCATATATCGCCATTCAGCTAAAAAATATTGAAATATTCTTTTTGGTCCATTTTGCCCAGCCCTACTTCAGATTATTGATTACACCTGTCCTCACTCGCTGATTTCAGATCATATTATTGATTATCAATAAAACTCCTGCTGCTCACCTGCTGCTGGAATTGCTGTAGTGCCAGGTTGCGTTGCTGTGAGTCTCTTTGAAACTGAAGGTCTGTCACTGGTTGTGTTTCATTAAGTTGCTATTGTGTCTTTCAGGTTGCAGCAACATGTTGCTACTCACGTGTCAACTGTGTAAACTCCAGGTTGTTGGAGTTGCTGTTGCTGCAGATCTTGCAGATTTTAGTTGCTGCAGTACCCCCGAAGATGGAAGCCTAAAGCAACATGTTGGTGCAAACACATCAACACTTATAATTTGCTGTACCTTCGGGTTGCTGAAGCAGAGGAAACAAACGAGGATGTGTTTTATCTTGTACAGTTGCTGCAGTGGCTGTTAGTCTGTTGCTGCTGTCGCTCCGGTTGCTCTCATGTAGTTGCTCTGCAGTCTTGATTGAAGGGTGATGTTCCTGGATATTGCAGAGGTTGCCGCTGCCCTGCAGTAGATGAAGCTGTTGCTGTGGATGCTGTCTGTTGCTGTGGTTGCTGTGATGTCACTGCGGTAGTTGCCGTCATCAACCTCATTGACAGTCCTTCGGCGTCTCGCTCCTCGTGTACACGCAGTACCGGAATGCTAACATGCTAGCCTGTGTCCGTGTGTGTCGGTTGCTGCTGTTGCTCCGTCGGTTGCTGGTTGCCGGTGTCGCTGAGCTGCTTTATGTCGGTGACTCACCGTCTCTCCTCTGTATCAGAGCGGCGCGCGACCGGCAGCGCGTTCACGGTTACCATGACAACCGTCCAGTAGCGGGATGACAGAATAATCTGGACGAGACGATCGTCAAAAGGATCAATTTACTCGTCGATAACCTGATCAGAGGTGACGCAGACAACGGGGGTGGGGTGGGGGTGGTGGTATTTATTTATATTTTTAAATGTGATTAAAGATTTTAGATGGGGACATTTTCATCCACACTTCCCCATTTTCAGAGGCTGTAACTGGACAGCTGCCTGACTCACCTACAGTTACCTCTCCTTACCTGGGCCTGCACAACAAAGCCTGATCACCATGCAGGTATCTTTACCTGGGCTCTCTGAGGTTGACAGGATAAATGGTCACAGGAAGCTGTTATCAGCTCTCTAAGTTATCCTAGGCTCACATGACTTTTCTTCCACAGAAAATGATCCGTATGAGTACCCCCTACTCCCGAGACATTATCAGCTGGTGATTAAAGATCTACAAAGAACATTAAATGTCAGTAAAATGCAAAGACAGCAGCAGTTAATCATGAATCTGCTAGTTTCTGTCCCAGAAACAAAGATCTGAATGATTCTGGGTCTGAGTCGCTCTCAGTGCTGCTGCTGAGACATTTACACATTTCCTAAATCCCCACATTAATACACACACATTCAGTGACAATGAGATGCTTCATTCGGAGGTTTCAGTAACGAGCTGCTCATATAAATGTGTTCCCAGCAGAGTCTGAATCACTGAGAACGTGCTGAACAGCTGATTTTAGACTGAGCATCACATGCTGCTGACAGGTTAGTTTTTATTCTCTCAGCTGCAGACTTGCTGCTGTTTGAGGCTTTCAGAGTCAAGATTAAATATGAATTCAAACGAGGCTCAGTCCGCATACACATCTGATCTGAGTGTACTCAGTGAGTACAGTGTAGGTGTCCTGTTTTAGGAACCACCTTTGTAGTAGTGAAAACCCAGAGTTAACCCCGGAGTTACCTGATGAGACTAAATCCTGCTCCATATTGCAGGCCACAGTGAGGGCCATTCGGTCATTTCATGAAGCAGGTGAGGGAGGCCATCGTTAGACTGAAAAAACAAAATAAACCAATCGGAGCAAGCAGAGAGGCCAAATCCACAACCTGGTTCATTGTTAAAAAGAAGGACTGCACTGAGCAGCTCAGCAGACCACAAACTGCACAGTGACACAATTATTTCCATCGATTTTCTTCTTCTGATCTAATTCATGGTTCAGGAAAACAGCTTCACAGCATCTAACTCTCTCGGTATCAGTGTCAGAGATGCCTCCACGGATGGAGGCAGAGAGTTTACAGCAAGGTGCAACCGCAGGTTACACTCAGGAGACTAGAGAGTGGAGTCGGCTCACTGGTATTTGTTGATGATGTGCCTGCTGAACTGTGATGGGCTGTACTCTGTGCTCAGGTGCATACAGGTGCTGCAAACTGATCACATAGAACTTCACAGAACAGATGCAGCCAAAGCAACCTGCAAAAGCAGCCCAAGAGTTTCTCACAGCACAAAGACGGAGAGTCCGCCATCTGATCTCAGCATACTAACGTTGACCCAGCAGCAGTGGCCGCTGCGGCGCAGGATTTTCATCCAGCATTAAAGAGCGCTTTTACATTTAAATGCTGTCAGACTGAAATGGCGGCTTAATAACAATCAAGCTTCATTTACAGTCTGTTGAGAAGTTGAGAAGTTTGTCCCACAATTAAAACCGACCTGACTGTACGTAGGAACCGTTCATTCGTTACAGAGGTAGGAACCTTTTGTTGTTGCCATGGTTTCCGGTCGGTTGGGTCCTTGCGCGTCACTTCCTGTAGTTCCTGATAAAGGCGGCTCGGCGGGATCTCCGCGGGTCAGTATTTTTGAATCCGGTGCGAATCGGAACCATCGGCGCTCTAACCATGGTGAGTACCGGTCCAGTTTAGGGTCCTGGTTCCTACCTCTGCCGGCAGCGCATTATCGGTCCGGTTCCCGTTGATTTAACGGAGGAGGAGGAGGAGAACGTCGGACAGACGTCAGGGGGTGTTATCAATCAGGGTACGATCGATGATATCAGACGGTTAGAATGCAGCTCGGGTTTGTAACGGGACCGCCACGGCTCGAGCTCCACCGGGACGCGCTCTGCTGTTAGCTGCGGGCTCTCGGTGCTCCGGTAACGGAGTGCTGAGCAGCTCGGACAATGACCGGGCGCGGAGAGCCGGCCCCGGCCTGCCGTGGGGGTTGGGGGTGGATTCGGTAGCAAACAGACGCTACCGGAAACTAACAGGGTCAAAAATAAGTTTATTTGATCGAACCTCCGTGAAGGTGCAGGTGGTGGTTTATTGTGAAAGGATATTTCTTGTGCGCTGTAACGCTTCATTAACCTGTGATGACCCAGGTTGGTGTACTTGAGTCTGGGCTAGTTCAGGTTCAGGCTAGTTCAGGCTTTTATTGTGAAAGGGCGGGACAGTTACCTGGTTTCTTCCTGGCCTGGTCTTATTAGGTAGACCAGGGGTCGGCAACCTGTAATCCGGAAAGAGCCATTTGAACCCGGTTTCCACGGAAAACAAAACAGTGAGAGCCACAAATACTAGCTGAAGCCGGTTACCGCGAGTGAGGCATATATTGAGAAACGAAAATAAATAAATAGATAAATAAAATGATTTTATTTTAATATTTCAAGATCACAATAATGTTCCAATTTAAAACTACAACAAAAACCAAACTGACAAAAATAAAATGCACTTCAATTGGATACTTATAATTTACTTCTGCGAGCCGCACAGAGCCGCAGATTAATGGGCTCGACACACGGGGAGCGACAAACGACAGCGACAAATAGGCTGCATCGCCACTGGGGTGTATATATGTATGTAAAGCAGCTGTGTCCTTCACTCTCACTGGTGGCTTCACTCCCTCACCTCAAAGCTGGGATCCGCCCACTTCACACAGCTGGTCACTGAATGTCATTGGTCATCACATCACTGCAAATCACTTCCTGTGTGGACTCAGCTTTAAGCTCTTGAGTTGAAGGCACATCTCCTGCGATAGGCTGGTGGAGAGTCCCAGGTGACTGACCTTTTACCTGTGATCTGCCCCCAATTAGCTGTCAGAGGTGAAGAACCTAAACTGGGAGCTCACTTTTATTTTGACAGGGTAACAACTACATCCCGATCAATCAGTTTGATTTGGATCATTATTTAAAACATGTCGGGTTCATTCTGAACTGCAGCAGGTTTCAGTGATGATGTCATGTGCTGTCTCTGATCAGACGGTGGGGAAGAGTTCTAAGATGCTGCAGCACATCGATTTCAGGATGAGGTGCATCCTGCAGGATGGCCGGATCTTCATCGGCACCTTCAAAGCATTCGACAAACACATGAACCTCATCCTGTGCGACTGCGACGAGTTCAGGAAGATCAAGTAGGTGCTTATGCTCCGCCCACACACTGCCACAGGGTCAGAATCAGTGCAGGATGTGCTTCAGGCAGAGAGGGCGGGGCTACTGTAGACCACACAGTGATTGTGTTCTGGGTTGGGGTAGGATGGTGTCTGATGACTGACTGTTGCATGCTGTTTTTTTTTTTTGTTAGGCCAAAGAACTCAAAGCAGCCGGAGCGTGAGGAAAAGAGAGTTCTGGGTCTGGTTCTACTGAGGGGGGAGAACCTGGTCTCCATGACAGTGGAGGGCCCACCCCCTAAAGATGTGAGTCATCCTGCAGGAGTTTTTTTTTGTGTGTGTGTGGGGGGGCTTCTATAAATTGCTCTGTGTTTTGTGTTGAATAAAGTCTGACCTCTGACCCCTCCTTCTCAGACGGGGATTGCTCGCGTCCCATTGGCGGGAGTGGCTGGAGGTCCAGGTGTGGGCCGGGCAGCGGGTCGTGGCGTTCCCGCGGGAGCGCCGATGCCTCAGGCACCAGCCGGCCTCGCGGGACCTGTCAGAGGAGTGGGTGGACCTTCGCAGCAGGTAACCATGGTGATACCAGCTGGTCTTTTGTGTTTGCCTGAGTGCGCTCAATGCTGACACTTTCCTGTGTGCTGACAGGTGATGACGCCACAGGGCAGAGGGACGGTTGCTGCAGCAGCAGCAGGTGCCAGCATTGCCGGGGCACCAACGCAGTACCCACCTGGACGTGGAGCCCCACCCCCCATGGGCAGAGGTGCCCCGCCTCCAGGTCAGTAATGCTGCTATAAGGTAACTTGGCAACAAAGCTAGATTTGATGGGAAGTGATGGTGAGAGGGATGTTGCTGACCTGACCTTTAACAGGAGCTCAGAGCCATCATCCATCAGTGACGCTGACATTAGATCACACGAAACAGAGTTTATGGCAGAAATAAGGAAATCCTGGATAAAACTAGGCTGGTTCAGCCCATCAGGACATCCAGTTACTGAATAATCACTGAAAAATGAAATGCTCATAAACTGCTGCGCGCAGTTTGTCCTGGATCAAACTGTCCAGTCTGCTGCTATCTGGGTCTCTGACATTAGCGTCCATCGGTAAACCACTCCCTGTTCTGGCAGCTCACAGCTGAGTCATCGCCTCACCCACCCGGGGGGGGGGGGATTTTGGTCACATTGGTTTATTTTTTTTATTTAACTTTCATTTATACAGGTAGTCCCATTGAGATTCAGTCTCATTTGTAAGAGAGACCTGTTTGGAGAAACGTAATACATTTTCAACAATAAAATAGAAACAAATGGTGAATAAAACGTCAACATGCACGGCGTGCCTGTTAGAGGATAACTCGGAAAATTAAAGTTTCTTGAATAGTTGGGGGTGGTTCAAGGAGCAGTTGATTACATTTTGGTGGTGATCCAGATCACAATCCAGATCCAGGAATTAATAAAAGGATTCGTTACCATTGAGAGATTCTCAAATTTTTTTTTTTTTTTTTTTTTTTTTTTTTTTTTTACCAAAATTCATGAAAGCTGGTGGAATTTTCCTTTGGGGCCCGCCTGTATGATGCATACAGTTTCATTTTCAAGGTCACCAAAATTGTTAATAAATTCTCTCTCATCATTGCCAACAAAATTCCAATCAGTGAATTTTTCATCTATTTTCATCTATTATACCTGTTTATACTCATGTATAAACAGGTAATGTTAATAATTCATTGTCTTCTAATTTAAATTAAAATATTCACAATAATGAAACGTGAACTACAAACTATACAAATCACACACAACATATCTCTACATATGTTTGTTTTTGCTTTCAGGGTATATAAACATAAAATATATCATATCAAATAAATCATATTTTACAGAATTTAAAATCCAATAAAATACATTTCTAGTGTTTGAACTAGTAATCTATGATGTTGTGACAACGCTGCAGTGTAGTATCAGCACAAAGAATATTGGGGAGTGGGTGGGGGAAGGCATGCACTCTACTGGGTGCATGCCAGTTCAGTCTGTGATGATGTCCTCAGACTGTGTTCATCTCCAATGGTTCACTTATTGATCACTGATCATTAACCTGGGGCCTATTCCAGGAAACAGGTTTAGCTCCAGCTCTGCTTTATTAACCCTAAAATGAGGAAACTCAGGTTTTTAGTTCCAGAAAGGGCTAACTCCAACTCTGAGTCAGTTGCCATGGTAACAGACTCTGTGACCCTAACCTGGCAGGTTTTATCCAACAAACTGAGTGTCTCTCTGACTCCGCCCCTCCTGCTGCACCTGAACCACCTGTCTGACCCTCCCATCCATTTCCTCCTTCATAAAGTGGCTGTCAGAGCGTCAGAGGAGTGAATTCATCTGCAGACGTTTATATTTCTACAGTTAGACGTTAGTTTGTTATTTTTGTAACATGAAGCTTTTACAGTCGTTCACTCGTCAACAGGGCGGAGACAGCGATGATGTCACGGATTTATAATGAGGCAGCTGTCAGACTGTCAGTCAGTTCCTCTGAAACATTTACTGTAGTTACTGCAGCATCACTGTTACATCACACTGATCTCTATGAAGCTGCTGACACAGAACACACTGTGGATGGAAAAATGTCTGATCCTGGAGATGATGTGAATGTTTGAGTGAAGATGAGGCTGAAATGATTTGAAGACTTGAAAACTGAACTAAATGGACTTAAAGTGACTTAAATCAATATTTTGAAAGTTAGGATGTCTGTAAATCAGTATGTATCTCAACATATTTTCCATTGAAAATCACCTACATCTGTGATCATCGGCTCTATAAAGGATCAGCAAACTGTCTGAGTCGACCTGAATTCTCCATTTAAAAAAAAAAAAAAAAAAAAAAAAAATGAATAAAGCGAGGGTTTCTATTCCATCAATAGATTCCATTTTTACTGCATGATTATTTAAACAATTAAAAGGCCATAAACTGAACTGTCATAAACTGCATCAAAAACAGTTTTTATTAAATAAACTGGTCTGAGGTCAGCTTCCCCGGGGTCTGCTGCTGTCTCAGTCTCTAACACACAGGTCGGTCAGTAAACTCAGTCTGAGCTGTTTCTCCAGTTTTATCTTCACTTTCTGTCTCCTGCAGTTTGTCCATCAGGCTCCAGCTCAATAATTAGATTTTATAAATTAAATGTAAAATTAGGATTCAGCTTCATCTGATGGAGATTCAAGTTGTGTAAATGATGACAGCAGAGATTATAAAAGAAATTATATATTTGATAAACTTTATTCTGTCTATGATGATGTCAGAGTGGGTCAGGCTGATTAAAGTGACTCGTCATGCTCCACACTGACACATGCGATCCTCCATCCATCAGATTAAAATGGAGGCGCTGCTCTTTATTTACCCGTTGCCATGGTGAATCCTGGTATCAGAGCTCCATTGCTGATGGATTCTTTCCTTACTGACACATGCGCTAACTCAGGGTGATCATACTCAGAGTTGATTGAACCAACTCTGATCAGCTGTTCTGGAACAGGAAACTCAGTTGCCAATCTGAGTTGATCAACTCAGTATGTTTTTAAACTCAGTTTGTTGAATATGCTTCCTGGAATAGGGCCCTGATTGGTCCTTTTAATCTTGCATGAACAATTGACCTGCCTCCTCTGGCTTGTCCTGCTGCAGGTATGATGGGCCCACCTCCTGGCATGCGGCCCCCAATGGGACCTCCGATGGGGATGCCGCCCGGCCCGGGTCGTGGCGCTCCAATGGGGATGCCCCCCCCAGGCATGAGGCCACCTCCACCTGGCATGAGAGGTAAGCTGTGACCATGGAGACATTCAGTGAGATCAGTGTAATATCAGGTTATGTGACATCTGCTCTGCTGTTTCAGGACCGCCTCCTCCTGGGATGAGACCGCCCCCACGGCCCTGAAGAAGCTCCACCCCCTCACGCTCAACTGTTGTATAGATTTTTCTTTTTAAATTTGTTTTGTTGTTTTTTGTTTTGTTTTTAAATAAAGTTTCTCAGTTTGTGCAATTTGTGTGGTCACCGCTTCAATTAAGCTCTATGATCCAGTCAGACCACGGGAGTCATATGTCAGCAGGAGGTGGAGCCTGTGGGAGTTGTCTGAGGTTTGGTTTGTTAAAACGGGAAGTGATGTTTGTGTGACTCTTGGTCTGAACCTGTTGGTGCAGTGGCATAAACCTCCCAGAAGGCACTTCTGTGACTTCAGAGGACAGGTCATCACTCAGCTCTAAGCTGAAACTTTCAGGTGTGAGGGTTTTCATTTCAGTACCGGGCTCAGGTTACCATAGAAACCTGAATAATTTTCTTTAGTAGGTTATCCAGCTAATTAGGCTGCTTTTAAAGGTCACACTAATGTGAATTCAGTTGAATCGAGGTTTGCATATGTGAAATTTTGTAAGCAGCGTATTCCATTTATATCAATTACAAAGCTCTGCATGCATCACATTATGACTGGGGTCTGAGCCCCCCTAAAGGTTTGATCCTAGAATCGCCCCTGCCTGCTCACCTCCCACTAACGCATACCAGGACTGCTGAACCTGAGGGACCTAAGACAACCCCCCTCACAGAAACCTTTCCTCTGCCAGTTGATCAGAAGAACCTCTGACTGTGGGAATGGGGCTGATAAGGAGATGGACAGAAACTCTCAGGGGACCTCGAACTGATGAGCCAATCAGAAGAACTGAGACCCTAACAGAGGACTTCATGTTCTGCAGATGTGCTCTGGAGTTTTGGCTCATGAGTAACAGACAGAGGCTTCATTGATTGGGTGATTGGTTTAATGGTTCAAAGCTTTTCTAGAGCAAAGTGTCCCTCAGCAGCCGTGTAAAAGCTCGATGTGTGTAAATGAAGATTAGGTGTGACTGAGTTTTAAAATATAAACAGATATGTGTAAGGCTAGTGGTTAGAAGCGCATTTAAGAGTTTTACTTAGGAGTAGTGGAAAATGATAATTCTGCCGTTTAAGTTTGTATTTAAATTGTTTTTGGGTTTAAGTGGAAATTACTCCAAAGCTGCATCTGAGCACGACATGGTGTACCCGCCTCTCGCCCTATGGCAGCTGGGATAGGCTCCACCCTATCTATGCTACCCTGAATTGGATAAGTGTAAGAAATTAATTATAAAACTGAAAGTTCCAGCTCCGAATTCCAGAAGCTGAACTACAAATAAAGTTTTAAACTTCAGGAGGAAAAAAACGGAGGGGAGTACTCGTGTGACCTGCTGCGGTCATGTGACTTGCTGTGGTCATATGATCTGCTGTTCAGTCTATGCGGTGGTCGCGTAGAGTTTATCTGAGAGCGTGAGACCAGCTGAAGCAGGTGTACGCAGAGGTGAGTCTGCAGTCAGATTGTGTTTGATTTTAGACGTTAAAGCTGATGCGCGAGTTTCCAGGTTTATAGTTTGTGAGACTCAGTGCGACGCATACACACACTCAGAGCTGTATATCTGTCTGACCGTTTCTATCAGAGTCCGTTTAAAAATACTCCACGTTAACTTCACACCGAGGGAAACTGATCGCTTCAGGATCGATAGTCGAACTGATTGTGAGTCGGAGACGTTTCGGACTGAAAGTGAAACTTAAGTTTCTGTGATTTTATTTATTTATTTTACCGTTTCCGGTCGTTTTTCACTTAATCTGACACGAGCCGCGCGTTTCCGCCTAAAGATAAATGCAAAATAATGCAAATAAAACTTTCTGTCACGCGGAGGCAAACTGATCAGCTGAATGAAATCGAGTTAAACTGATTCTTAATCAGGAACGTCTCGTGATCGACCCACGAACACGAACCTCACATCTTCCTGAAATCACATGTTTCCACAGCAGTCTGAGGAACCCAACAGACTTCATTCAGATTTCTCTCATTTTAACAGCACGCAGTTCAAAGTGATTCCATGAGTCACAGCTGGAGGTGTTTCCTGTGTTCCTACTGTAGAAAGGTGTGTGTGTGATAGCCTGAGCAGTACGGCTCATGTTTCAGAGTCTGTCCTATGAAGTTTGGATAAAATCGGTTTTAAATTTCTTGTTTGATTTTGTTAAAAGCTGCCTCACAGCATGAAAGTCCCGGGTTCGAATCCACCATCTGGCCTTTTTGTGTGGAGTTTGCATGTTCTCCCCATGTCTGTGTGGGTTCTCTGGATTCTCCAGCTTCCTCCCACAGTCCAAAGACATGCCGTTAGTGGGGTTAGGTTACCTGGTGATTCTAAATTGCCCATAGATGTGAAGTCTGTGTCTCTGTGTTAGCCCTGTAACAGGCTGGGATAGGCTACAGCCCCCCCAACCCTGAAAAGGGTTGGGGTTAGGGATAAGTGGAAGAAAATGGATGGATTTTTTTTTTTTTATTGGGGGGATGCAGAAGCCAAGTTATATCTAACTTAAAGAAATAAACAAAGTTAAAACACCCATAAACAAAATATTAATCAGACTGATGGTAAAAGCTTTTGGTGGCTGTTAAAGAAATAATAAGCATCATCATCTGTTCACATCAAATGAGCAGTGTTAGTATAGATTTGATTGTATTTGATTTAAAATTTTACTTTGTTTTCTCATCTGTTTTTATTGTTTCAGGGTTTCATTTTCAATAGTTTTGTGCTCCATCATTGAGACAGATTAATCTTGATGCCAGTTCTACTGGTAATTATCGACCTATTTCAAAACTGCCATTTGTTTAGCAAATTATTAGAGAAAATTGTAGAAAGTCAATTTACAGATTTTTGACCCTTTTCAGTCTGCGCTTTTAAAAGTCTACAACAGGGCTCTTCAACTCCAGGCCTCAAGAGCCCCTGTCCTGCAGGTTTTAGATGTGTCTCTGCTTCAACAACACCTGAGTCAAATATAGAAGTCATTAGCAGGACTCTGGAGAACTTGACTGCATACTGAGGAGGTAATTCAGCCGTTGATTGAGGTGTGTTGGATCAGGGACACATCTGAAACCTGCAGGACAGGGGCTCTTGAGGCCTGGAGTTGAAGAGCCCTGGTCTACAATGATCTCTTAATGGCTTCTGGTGTCGGGAACTGTTCTGAAATCATTTTTACTTGATCTCAGTGCAGCTTTGATACTGCTGATCATTTTACCTAACGGGCTTAAGGTTCTGGCTGGTCTCTCTGGCTCAGCAGTAGACAAGTTTTTCTTCTTGCTTATCTGACAGGACTTTCTCTGTCAGGACCAGCACGTTCAGCTCTTACATTGCCTCCTTAACTTGTGGGGTTCCACAAGGTTCAGGTTAATTTCATTTCAATGACTGAAATTTTTTTTCTTTTTTTTTTTTTTAAAGTTTAAGCTCTAAACTACTGAACAGTCGTCTGATTTTCGGCCTTTTCTGTTTCTGGATGTGAATGAAGTCAACACTTCCTGTCTGTGATCGAGCTGCAGGACTGTCTGTAATTTATGAACAAACGTGTTACCGATCCAGTCGTCGTGCACTGATGTGATTGTCATGGTTTACCTGTTCTTCCTGTACCACCTGCAGGACCTGCTCACAGCTTCACCTGTGACTGTAAACCAACTGCAGGTATGCTTCAAGTGTCAGAATAAAGTTGTGTGTGTAAATGGGTGACATCACCTGTGTGTAAACACCAGCTCAGTCCAAAACAACTACACAGGTAAACGGGGAAAGAACCAGTAAATGACTTCCTGCTCTGCAGATTGATTCACATAAGGGATCCTGAGGTCATGTGATGAATCACATGTCACAGAAGGGAAGTGAAAGGAGCACATGATCACTGATTATTTTTAAAGAACAAAGTTGAACTCCTCAAAGCTGTGCAGTGAATTTTCCTCTGGTGTGACGTTGTTCCCCACTTTGGGTCATGTTCACAACACGGGTTAGAAATGCTCTCTCATATTTGAAGATGAAGAATTGTGGACAAAACAGAATTTTGACTGCATTATTCATCAATGCAAAAACAGATTCAGTTTATGGTGCTATGGAGATTGATCATTATGAGGAAGAATTCATCATGCTTTATCATCTGTGGATATTCCAGCTCAAATCTATAAAGTACAAACAGTTACTGAATTTGAGCAGACTCACTCTTTAAAAAAAAAAAAAAAAAAAAAAGATTTCATGCAGCAGCAAGGTGACGCAGGTCTGGAAGCCTTTGAAATGATCAGTAACAGCTTTAAAATGAACTGGCTTGTAAAATTTCAAGAATCAAAGCAGTACATGAACCATCTTTACCTGTCAGACCAGCAAAGAGGACCTATAAACACAGCTTTTCTCAGAGACGCCACGCTGAACTACAAACCTATTTAGTTTAAACAACTCTTTTTACCCAGAATGGATGGACAGCAGCAGCATCCAAGTCTGAGGGTTGGGGGCATTAACCCTAACCTGTTTTTCTCACTGGATACTGGAAAAATGTGAACTCCCTGCTGCTGTTGATGCTGCTCTCCACAGGTTCTTAAGCTCATGTTCTCATACACCTGTCAGGAAACTGAAGAGGAGTGTGTTATTGGTTGGTTTGTTTGTTTTAAATAAAAACAAACACATCCAGAACCTCCCCAGCACAAATGTTCTGCTCTTCTGTTTATGGTATTTATGGTCGGTGGTGTTTTGTTCTCCTGAACTTTGTTTCCTCTCTGATTGTTAACCTGTTCATATCGCGTTACTGTTACATTACTGTTGCTTCAATAAAGTTAAAACAAAAATGTGAGGAAAAAAAATAGACATGCACACAGTGATGGAGTCAGATTATAGTTGCCATGGGAACGATATTGTAATGTTTATTTTTATTTGGTAATCCACCCCCATTCCTTAGCGCCGCCTCCTCTCAGTGGTCATTTCCTGTCTGCTTTCAGATGCAGCTGCTGTTGGCGTGTTACTTCCTGTTGGTGTGGCTCGGCGCTGAAGCGGCTCCAGCTGCAGATGAGATCACGTACCTGCCGGGCCTGCCAAAACAGCCGAGCTTCAAGCAGTATTCTGGATACCTGAGCGTGGCTGATGGAAAACACCTGCACTACTGGTCAGTACGCGAGACACGCCTGAGGCCACGCAGAGTTAAATGAAGCAGGAAGGCCGCCACCATGCCTGGGCATTGGGTGACCTCTTCTTTGTGTTTTCAGGTTTGTTGAGTCACAGAACAACCCGTCCTCAGACCCGGTGGTGCTGTGGCTGAACGGCGGCCCTGGCTGCAGCTCGTTGGATGGACTGCTGACCGAACACGGACCCTTCCTGGTAGGTAAACTCCACCCACCTGCCCTCTATAGGTGGACTCAGAATTTGCCCCTCCTGTTGACCTTTGACCTTTGGTGTTTCAGATCCAGAGCGATGGAGCAACGCTGGAGTACAACCCGTATTCCTGGAACAAGGTATCTTATCGCCATGCTGTCATGTGACATGTGATAAGGTCACATGGCTTAGGTCAAAGCTGATTGGGTGACTTTCTGTGTGCAGATTACTAACATGTTGTACCTGGAGTCTCCAACGGGGGTCGGCTTCTCATATTCAGATGATAAGAACTACGTCACCAATGACACCGAGGTCAGTGACGCCTGAGACTGCTGCTGATTGGCTGCCGGGAAGTCAGTTGATTAAGTTTTTTTTTTTTTTTTTCTCCCCCCTGCAGGTGTCGATGAACAACTACCCTGGCTCTGAAGGAGTTCTTCCGCCTGTTTCCAGAGTACAGCAAGAATGAGCTCTTCCTGACCGGAGAGAGCTACGGAGGAATCTACATCCCAACACTCGCTGAGAGGGTGATGGAGGATAGCAGCCTCAACCTGCAGGTAACCCACCTGATCTGTGAGTCCAACTTCAGTAATTTAATGTCTTCCTCCAAACCATCAACGTGTTTATTAGACCCCATTCCTACTAGACTGCTCAAAAAAACAGTCCTTCCATTAATTAATGTTTCAATCTTAATATGATCAATCTGTCTTTATTAGTTGGCTATGTACCACAGGCCTTCAAGGTGGCTGTAGTTAAACCACTACTTAAAAAGCCATCACTGACCCAGCTGCCTTAGCTAATTATAGGCCAATCTCCAACCTTCCTTTTCTCTCAAAGACTCTTGAAAGAGTAGTTGTAAAACAGCTAACGGATCATCTGCAGAGGAACGGTTTATTTGAAGAGTTTCAGTCAGGTTTCAGAATTCATCACAGTACAGAAACAGCATTAGTGAAGGTTACAAATGATCTTCTTACAGCCTCTGACAGTGGACTCATCTCTGTTCTTGTCCTTTTTATTACAGAGATTAGAGCATGCCATAGATATTAAAGGTACTGCACTGCAGTGGTTTGAATCATATTTGTCTAATACATAGCTGAAAACAGTTTTCCTGGCACTCTGTGCAGTCTTGTAAATGTCTAGCCTTACCACTTCCACAGGAATAAGAAAATAAGCAGCAGCCAGGTGCTGTTAATTAGATGAGTTGACTGATCATCATCGGTGTGAGCAGCTCTATGAAAGGAGACATTTTGTCAGTTTGCTGATCTGGAGCATTCAGGTGTGTTAATGCTACAACCTTCCCAGGAGTGGACATCCCAGTAAATTCAGTTCCAGCCCAGACCATACAAACAAACCCTAGAGCTCCATCTCAGACTTTACAGGCCTCAATTAATGTATTAAAGTTCATGACAGCACAGTTAGAAACAGACTAACAAGTATGGCCATATTTGGAAGGGCTGCAGGAGAAGGCCTCTTCTATCTAAAAGAACATGGCAGCACAGCTTAGGTTTGCAAAGCTGCATCTGAAAAAAACACAAGACTTCTAGACCAGAGTGCAGATGTTTGTCCAGAATTCACGGCAGCATGTTTGGAGGAAACCAAACTCGGCACATCAGCATGAACACCTCATACCAGCTGTCAGCACGGTGGAGGAGGGCTCCTTGCAGTCACTGAGTGGACCATGAACTCCTCTGTATACCAAAGTATTCTAGAGCCACATGTGAGGGCGTCTGTCCCACAGCTGAAGCTCGGACCAAACTGGGTCATCAACAGGACGATGATTCCAAGCACAGCAGCAAATCTCCAACAGAACAGCTGAAAAAGAAAAGAATGAAGGTGCTGCAAAGGCCCAGTCAGAGTCCAGACCTCAGCCTGACTGAATGCTGTGCTGGGACCGTCAGAGAGCTGTGCACAAATGAATGCTGCAAACCTCACTGAGCTGAAGCTACGCTGTGAAGGAAAGTGGACCAAAACTCAGTGATGTGACAGACTGATGAAGTCACACAGGAAACATCACTGTAGTTACTGCTGCTGAAGGAGGGTCTACAAGCTGCTGAATCGGGGGGTGGAGTGCTTAGAGTGATGTAACTGTAGATATGTTCATGTTCAGCTTCAGTTATGCAATTCCACAGGCTTCTGTGCTGGGACCGATACAAAACACTGCAAACAGGTTCTACTTATCTGTGGCATGCTGCTTGTTGAGGATCATGTGACCACTGAGGTATCATCAGGAAGTGAATCTGACTGGAGAGGCCAGGAAATGGCCTACCTACCTGCTCGACCAACTTTACCGCAAGTGTACCTGCGGTTAAAAACAGTGTCGTGTTTAACCTGTGGAAACATTAGCAACCCGCTCATGTTAGCTGTGTCCTCACCTGTGGTGCAGGGCATCGCTGTGGGAAACGGGATGTCGAGCTACGAGATGAACGATAACTCTCTGGTGTACTTGCCTACTACCATGGCCTGCTGGGCAGCCATCTATGGGCGGAGCTTCAGACCTACTGCTGCAGCAGTGGGAAATGCAACTTCTACGACAACCAGGATCAGAACTGCACCACCAGCGTGAGTATGACCTGTAGTCCACCTGTCGTCTACCCGTGGTCCAGTGTCTGTGGGATCTCTGGTGTTCCGTTATATATCTGAGGTGTGCCTCAGGTGACAGGTGTTTTGTGTTTCCTCTGCAGGTGGGGGTGGTTCAAGACATCGTCTACAGTTCAGGGTTGAACATGTACAACCTCTACGCTTCCTGTCCAGGTGGAATTCAGCAGAGACTCAAGTGAGTTTCAAACTTTAACCTTTGACCTGTGATGTATTTTGTCAGTGAACTCACCTGCAGTAGGTGTGGTGCTCAGCCAGGTGTCTTCCTGTTTGTTCTCAGTGTTGAGAAGGGCCAGTTGGTGATCCGAGATCTGGGAAACTCATTTATCAATCACCAGTTGACCCAGCTGTGGACGCAGGTGAGTTCAATTCACCTGATAACTAAAATGGAGTGTCTATAAAGCCCTCACCTGACCAGGTGTTTCTCTCACTGTAGAAGGTCAAAGGTCTGGCAGCGTTGCTCCTGTCTGTTCGCCTGGACCCCCCCTGCACCAACTCCACCGCCACCTCCCTCTACCTGAACAACCCGCTGGTCAGAAAAGCCCTGCACATCAGCCCCGATGCTCTGGACTGGGTCATCTGCAGGTAATGCACACACACACCTGATCCCTGTCCCACCTCACGTGTGCTGACTCTCTGCCTTACACTTGCAGCTCTGAGGTGAACCTGAACTATGGTCGGCTCTACATGGATGTCAGGAAACAGTACCTGAAGCTGCTTGGCGCTCTGGTCAGTGAAACTCTGCCCACTTTATCCAGTTTAAATGTTTCTAGTGTTTAACATGACTCGCCTGTTTAACCTGTTTAATATGGACTGGATGGTGTTGGTGGGGGTGTGTCCTTTGGGTCATGTTAATGGTTATGTTCTCCATGCAGAGGTACCGGATCCTTGTGTATAACGGTGATGTGGATATGGCATGCAACTTCATGGGGGATGAGTGGTTTGTGGAGTCTCTGCAGCAGCAGGTGGAGTTAAATTCTAATCGATGAGCCATCAATCCTCTGTAGAATCACCTGATCAATAAACTGACTCTCAGGTGTGCTTACCTGTGTCTCAGGTGGAGGTTCAGAGGCGTCCGTGGATCTATAATGATGCTGATGGTCAGCAGGTTGGTGGCTTCGTCAAAGAGTTTGATAACATCGCCTTCCTCACTGTGAAGGTAAAAGCCACCTTCATCATCACCATGACTGTGTGATGTCATAATTTGGGGGTGGGGCTCTGTTGCTCCTCATCTGCCATCTGAGAAGTTTTGTTTTTGTTTTTTTTGTTTTTTTTTGTTTCTCTCATTTCCTCTTCCATGAGACCACCTTTTATTAACCTTTTCTACAATATCTTTATTTATAAAAGAAAAACAGGAATGAGATGTTTGATTTATTTGTTTTGAGAAAAATCCTTCAAAGCAATTTTCTGGGGAAAAAGCCAAAGTTCAAAAGCTAAAATCATTGTGATTTATAACAAAAATTGACTCTGGTCAAGATTTAGGCTCTGTCAGAGGGTCAAAGTTCAAATGTCCCCTAAGTCAAACTCCCTCCCTCATTTCCCACGCTGAGTAGCAAAATCGATTCAGGAGCTTCCTGATTGCTGTTCGATTTGCTATGGGCTCTAAGATATCTCACATTAAAACTTTATTTATCAAAAACAGAAAAGGTCAAAGTTCAGTCACAGATGATCAGCTGAAATAAAGGAAACAGTTTTCATTAGTCACAGGTCTATCAAACAAGAAACACCTTTAAAGGCAAATATCAGTCTGAGATGTCACCGCCACCACCTCCTGCCCTCACCCTAATAAACGTAATCTGACACATTCTGTCCTCTGGTGGATTTTCTGTAAACTGCAGTAACAGCAGATCCAAAATGGCTGTCCTCCTGTGGTGGGTCACTGTTTTTAATTTTGTTAATGTTAATAAAGTTACAGTACAAATAACATGAATGGTGTTTTTTTTGGGAGATGTCTGGTTTTCCAGGTGAACATCTGAGTTGTCATTTCAAGTGCCTGTTTGATCTGACCTTTGATCTCTGTCCTCTTGCAGGGTTCAGGCCACATGGTTCCATCAGACAAACCAGCTGCTGCCTTCACCATGTTCACCAGATTCATCAAGAAGCTGCCCTACTGACTCCTGACCTCACAAGCTCCTCATCTGATTTGATTCTTTTTTTTTTTTTTTTTTCCTCCCCCACTGCCAGCCAATCAACATGATTCTCTTCTGTGTTTCTTGGCAACCGGATTAATGTAGAAGGACATTAAACATTTCAGACTTCAGCCAATCACGTTGCTCCTCTTGGCCAGCTTCCTCACCTGGTCACCTTTTTGGTTGTCATGGAAATGAGCACTGCCACCATTTTTTTTTTTTTTTTTTTTTTTTTTTTTTTTTGTTTTGTTTTGTTGTAAATGTAAAATTTGCTGGTTTGATTTAAAGGGAAATAAAATCAGATTTTAATGAGTCTCGACTCTGATGTTGTTATGAAATGATCTCCATGTTTAACTCTGCCCCCACCAGTATCAAAGGTAAGGTGAAATGAGGTGAAAACTGCTCTGGAGTTTGTGTCCTCTGCATTGTGACATGAATTCAAACGTGTTCTTTCAGTGACCTGTTTAACCCACTAATCTGAAACTTGACATTCATCCAGCAGAACTTCCTCAGGAATGACAATGTTCCAGCTGTCCTTGAAAAATGTGAACATCTTTAAACTGAACAATAACATTTGTTTAAATAAAATCAAAAACTCTGAAAATACCTTCAACAGCCAGAAAATTCCATTTTCTTCTCATTTTTAGGTGTTCTATAAAGCAGCCTCTGTGGAACCCTTCAGAACTCAGGAACCAGACTGCTGAGGTGGAGAGTTCAGACTTACTTGCTAACGCGATCAACAGAAAAAGGCCTTAAAACTCTGAACATTTTTATGGGAAAGCACTAATTATGGGGTAAAAAAAACTAAAAACATGAAACTCCTGCTGATGGCTGACATTGTCATTTTCTGTCCTGCTTGTTATCAGGTGAGGGTCGTATGATTAATTTGCATCATAACAAATCTTTTTTGAAAGGTAAAAAGTCACAAAAGCAAAAAGAGCCCTGAAATATCCTCCAAACAGTCTAAGGTGGAAAGTATTTCAGTGAGTGGCCTGTAAAGGGTTCTGTTTTCACCGGTGTAAGAAGGGAAAAAAAACACCAAATTATCACATCGATGTATTTTATTAGAAGTCGTTTCTCAGGTGGTGTAGTAGTTAGCACTGTTGATGCACAGCAGGAATGTTCATGGTTCAAATCCACTGGTTTTTCCTGTGTGGAGTTGGCATGTTCTTTCTGGGAACTCTGATGACCTCTCACAGTCCAGAGAGGTAGGCATAAGTTTTTACCAGAGCCTCCGTCAGGGTTTAAATGGACACAGAAATCATCACAGATACTTTAACCTTCATTTGTCTCAGGAAGCACTCACAGCTCAACCTTCCTCCCTCCTCAGGTTCCTCATTGTTTCAGTTTTTTGGAAATCCTGATTTTTTTTTTATTTAGCAGTGTCTCTATAAAACATGTTTCTTTATATGGAAAAATGGGGCGTGGCAGTTTGCAGATTGATGGTAGCGAGCATTCACCTGTCCTTGCAGAGTTCATTTATAAGTGCACATTAGTGAGAACAAAATGAGTCTTGCCCATGCAGTACCTTTTACACTTTTTGGGTTTATGGCTGAGCAGGTATGGGGTTAATTTATATAAGTAGGTCAAGTGGGAGGGGTCAGCAGGCGTCGAGTCATATTTTTTTTACCAGGCCACAGAGAGGGTGCAGACTAAGGTGTTTATGTCTGTAAGTTTGCTGCATTGTGGATAATAAACTGACCCCAAATGCACCTTTGGTATGGACTTTACCTGTATTTTTTGAACTGCGTAAGATCCAGTCCTGAGATGCCTCAGTGGCCATTTGTTTGTTTTTTTTATTTATTTTTTGGTGTGGACAAATAGCCATTACACGCTCTGAGAACACGCCTGTACCTGAACAACAAAAAAGAAACAGTTCAGAAATATTTTGGTGCTTCTGGTTCGTGACAAAGATACTTATGAGCCCCTGAAACAAGATCCAGGTACAGGTTCCACAGTCTCACAGTGGTTTCACCCCAAACCACTGATTGTAATGACCCAGGCATTTTTTCACATCTTGGCGCAGGTGATTATGCACATGAATAATAGTGAGTCACAACCACCTCCAGGGGACCCCCCCAAATACCAGGGACTCTCCACCATTTGGTTTGAGAACTGAAGAAGCCAGATGAGCGGTGAAGCATCTTCAAGAAACTTAAAGAAGTCCAGTTGCCTTTTTTCAAGCTCCAGAGAAAAGTGGTAGATGAAGTGATGCTCCATGATGCCTAATGCCTGCTGCACCAGCCTGTAGGGGCAGTTTCATGATCTGCAGTTGCTTCAGAAGGTCAGGTCCCGGTTCAGAAATGTTATGTGCCCAAAATATGAGGTCAATTGACTATCTGAATATCCTGAAGGACCATCATATTCCAATATTCTGAACATATTCAAACATGACAAATCCAGAATTCATTGGGCTCAAACAGGAAGCAATGAGACATCATTTCCACACATAGTCTGGACCTGAACCCCCTGAGAGCCTTTGGGATGGAGAAGACTTTATAAAGCACTCAGACTCGCCATCATCAGTGCAGGAAAAATAAAAGCACCCCATGGATGGAAACAAATGTTGTGATACTGCATACTGCATCAAAAACGATGCCAAATATAGTGTGTGAGTTTTTTTTGTTTGGCTGGGCAGTGTGTTTATCAAACTTTTGTTTGGTAAACAAAATTCTGGATTTAAGAAACAAAAAGTGCACCGAGAGAAGAGAGTGCAGCCGTCACTGCAACAGAAGAAATTACCTGTAAAGATGAAGGCTGAACATGAAGTCAGCTCACAGTCATTGTAACAGAAAGACTCCCTTTTTTCTCTTGTTTATTTCTTTCAGGGACCATTTACAAAAATACACATACAAACAAACTTAATAACTATAGACAAACTAATATCAAAATATTAATCAAATATGAGCAAAATTCCATAAAACACAAGCAAATTATAATAAGATGAACACACACAAGACCGAGTACTCAAGATCCCATTTTTCACATCATGAGTGTAGATATGGAAATCTGTACAAACCTTCAACATCCTTGGAAGCATATTCCAGGATTTAAAGCTGACTGCACAGGAGCAGTGCTTCGTTGAGGCACACTACAGTCCCTGCTTACAGGGTTTCTGTCTTTAAACATCATGCAGTAAGTTCATTTTCAAACGTGCATCACATGCTAGAGGCCTCTTCCTGTTAGAAGGGAGTTCTTTCTTCCCACTGTCACTAAGTGCTACTCACAGGGGGTCTTCTGCTCTCTGACAGTGCAGTGTTTACCTTATAGTATGAAGCACCTTCAGGTGACTGAAAAGCTTCAGATAGCCTGCAAGTCAGTTATGTTTATCATCAATCGCCTGTTTGGTACTTTGGTGAATGATGACGCCACTACAATAAATTAACATTATGTCCGAATAAGCCAATCAAAATGCTTCCCCTCTCCATCCGGCCGTCAGCGTGTTGCCATGGTTACCACCGTCGATGATCATGTTACCATGGAGACGTCAGAGATTTTAATACAGCTCAGTATGATATTTCTCGAGGCTTTTTTTCTGTAGCTGGTCAAATTGATCAGATGATCGATGCTGATAAATGATCAATGTTTCTGATCTGACCAATACCCGCGGTGACGTCATTCTGTTTCCTTCTTCGTGAGGGAAGTCAGTGAGGTGGAAAAAAACCTGCTGATCAGCCAATCTGCAGCCCGTCTGTGCCTGCACCGTCCTCCTTCTCCCTACACCTTCTCTTCCTCCGTTTCTCCTCCTCCGCCCTGCGGCAGCGATGCTCCTGCCGGCCCTGCCCGGGTTCGGTGCTCGGTCCGTGGGCTGACTGTATCTCGGTGAAGTCGGTGCAGGTCGTCGGTCCGTCATGGTACAGAAATCCCGGAACGGCGGGGTGTTCCCCGGAGCGCAGGCCGACCAGAAAAAGCTGAAGGTCGGCTTCGTGGGTCTGGAGGCCGGAGGAACCGACTCCAGCAGGGACGGTGCTCTGCTCATAGCGGGTAACCAGCTGCGGGAGGGGAGGGGGTAATCTGTGTGTGTCTGTGCTATTAAAACCAGGTGATTTCATGTAAACACATACAGGACATGTCACGTCTTCACTCTCGTAATAAAACCTGAAAACCTTTCTCCTGAAGGTTTGGACCAATCAGCTTCAAGCTGTGTTTGCTGAGAGGAGGCTTGAATGTGATTGGCTGTGGACCGAGTTTACTTTGTTAGAAACGGAAGTCTTTCAAAGCATTTAAATTTGAGCAGAAGGAACATGTACTGCGACACCACCAGAGCAGCTTTGTGTGATTCACAGGTCACAGTAATCCTTCTTTATTCATACTGGGATCCTCAGGTCATCCTCTGTCTGAAACAAACTCGCTAGCTCCTCCTCCTTTAAGACAACTTTGCTCTGATTGGCTTCCCCTGACAAAGAGCTGGCAGGTGGGCTTCTGTCCCTCTCTGTGACATCATGGAGCTACAAGAGTATAAAAACTGTGATAAACTGAGTGTTTAGAGCAGTGTGCAGCCTGAGGTTTGGGCTCACAGGGACTACTGTACATATACTGAGCTCACTATGAGAAACTTCATGTTTGATATGAATGTCAAACGCAGGAACAGGCGATATATATTTTTTTTCCAACAACTTTTATTGTTTTTTACAAGAAAATAGCCAACATGTAAACATAACAGAATAAGTATCATAAAGATTCAAACCTGGCCTAACAAACAGAAAGAAAACCCAAAACATAACATAAAACAAATAGAACAAACTCAGGAACAAAGCAAATACCCTCAACAAAACAAAAACAAACAAATAAAATACTTTTTCAGGTTGCCTGTCGTTTCAACATTACAGTGTGAGATGCATCAATCCGGGACATCAGGGAGAACAAGTCTCCCTACATGATCATAGAAACGATCCCACATTGCACTCAATTTATTCTCTCTGCCCATTAGCATAAATCTTATTTTCTCCAATTTAGCAAAGTAAAGGACTTCTCTGACCCAGTGGGTATGTGATGGTGGTGATGAAGATTTCCATTTTGTTAGAATTAGGTATCGGGCCAATAAGCAGACAAAGGCTGCGAAAGCTTCTTCCTGAGGAGACAGGTGTATGTAAGGAGGTGGTACCCCAAATACTGCGATACTAGCAGCAGGCATAATTTGTTTTCCGGCAGTCTTAGTTAGCGAGTCAAATATCTCTCCCCAGTATGATCTCAGTTTAGGACAAGACCACATCATGTGAGCATGGGTTGCGGGCGTCAGACAACAGCGGTCACAGGCAGAGTCCACATCTGGAAACATTTTTGACAACCTGGCTTTCATTAGGTGTGCACGATGTACTATTTTACATTGAACAAATGCATGCTTAGCACAAATAGAAGATTCATGCACTGTTCTAAGCGCTTTATTCCACATATCGTCAGTTATCTGCTCCTTCAGGTCTTCCTCCCACAGCCTCCTGAGAGGAGTCGCAGGAGTCAGATCCAAAGAGTAAATCTGAATATAAATGTATGAGATCATACCCTTCAAAGATGGGACTGGTCTAAAAAAAAATCTAAAGAAGAAACTGGGGGCTCAGCAGGAAAACAAGGAAATCTGTTATTGACGAAGCTACGAATCTGCAAGTATCTAAAAAAATGTTGCTTTGGCAGGGGAAATTTTTGGGATAATTGCTCAAAGGAAGCAAAGACATTATTCATATATAAATCATTAAATGATCTGATGCCTAAGTTGGACCAAACGGTGAAAGCGCCATCTACTAGAGATGGGGAAAAGATGTGGTTTGATGTTATTGGGGCCTGCAACGAATATGACTGAAGCCCAAAAAAAGTCTGAATTTTTTCCAAATTTTCAAAGATGTCTTAACAATTATATTCTTCGTATACAGGTCAGTGGCAGATTTAATAGGGGAGTGAACCAGAGCCGACAGAGATACTGGTCAGCAAGTACTGGCCTCCATTGATAGCCATATTGGGATGGAAGCACCTAAATTTGGGTGAAGCCAAAACTGTAATATTTTAAGATTAGCTGCCCAATAGTAGTATCTAAGGTTAGGAAGAGCCATAACACCTAAGGATTTAGGTCTTTGCAATAGCTGCTTACGCATCTGTGGAGGCTTTTTACTCCAAATAAAGTCACATATGCAGCCATCCAGATTTAAGAAGAAAGTTTGTGGTAAGAAAATAGGAACACATTGAAAGAGATACAAAAATTTGGGGAGAATAATCATAGGAACAGGCGATATATGACAGGTAGCCAGGAAACATGGCTGTAGCCTGGAGTTGAATGAATGTCAGGGCATCATAGATCATAGATCATGTGCTATGATGGTAGATACATCATAGCTCAATATCAAACCAGTAAAACTGATGATTTATCAATTTCTGTTCTTGAGCAGTTCATTTATAAGTCAAACAGAAACAGGAGCACTACTCCTTAACTGAGCAGCAGGTAAATAAGTGTGTGAGCGTTGCGATCTGATGTATGTTTCCATGTTCAGGTGGAGATGAGGGTCCTCGGCGGCAGCGCAGCAGCGTCTCTGGAGGGAAGAAACCGCCGAAACGAAATGCCCTCTACAGACGCCTGCAGAACTTCCTGTACAATGTCCTGGAGAGACCCCGAGGATGGGCCTTTATCTACCATGCCTACGTGTACGTACCTGTCTGTACACCTGTACGTGTGGCACCAATCGAAAGCTGCTGAGAAAAAGGTTAGAAAGGTTAGAGAGAGAGATACTGATTAATGAAATCAATCAGTAATGAATTAGGTGTACAGAGGTCCATAGATCCTCACTCTGTGTTTCAGTAACACACTGACTAACCTGAAGCAGGCTTATCAGGTCAAAGCTGACTGATCTTTGGAGAAACTGTGTGGAGTTTTCATGGGTTTTATTCTCAAAGAGAACCTCATGAAGATTTCAGACACAGGTGTGCACTCCTCCCTTCACAGAAACCAGAGAACAACAGCCTCACATGCAGGGGTAAAGTGGGATTTGGCAGGTGGGGGAACCCTAAGTTCAGGTGTAATGGGGCAGGAGGGGTATAAGACTTTCCTTGTTATAATTTCTATTGTGAGCTCCGGCTGATTTGTCTTCTTTGTGGACAGGCTATGATCACTTGACCTGCTGCTCTGGGGTTAACTGCTTTGTGTGGATTCAGACACTCTACCATATTATCATAGATACTTTCTAAGCCCTAGTCAGTATACAGCCAGTGTAAAGCTGGAATTTAGAAAGTGTTTCTAAAGAAGAGTTAAAAATTCAAATTGATGACTTCTAGAAGCAGGTCCTGCTGGTCAGTGGCCATACTGGAACACATCTGGAACATCCTGAAATACATCTGCTCTGCCAAACAGTTGATTCTACTATTGATTCTTGTTTGGTGTCATTTATTGCATTGGATGATTGAAGACTTATTGGTAATTTAACAGTTTATTCATGTAACTATCAGTGGTGTCAGCAGCATGTGAAAGAACCACCCACAGACACAGCAGCCTGGCACGTCCTCCTGATGCTGGTCACCAGCTTGGTCACACACTGCTGTGGGACGACATCCCATTCTTCAACCAGCATTTGTTGCAGGTCAGCCAGGTTGGCTGTGTTGGTCACTCTGGCACAAAGAGCATGCTCAAGTTGATCCCACAGTGTTCAATAGGGTTGAGGTCAGGACTGCAGGCAGGCCATCCATCCTCTCCACTCCCAAATTCTGGAGGTAGTCTCTGATAAACCCACTTTGTGGAGGTGAGCGTGGATCTTAGAGGACAGAGTTCGGTCACAGACTGTGGAGATATGGGATTGTGACTGGTTGCAGAATCTCATCTCAGTATCTCTCTGCACTGAGATTGCCTCCAATAATGACAAGTCTGACTGTCAGCACCCGGGGTCCCAGAAGCTCCAAATAAGAGTCAATAGCAGAATAAGCTGTTTGGAAACAGATGATTTTCATGGGCACAGCCCTCATACTCAACCCACAAATGCAGTTTCCTCTCAGATGTGGCTCCACATCTGTAAGGAACTGTTAAGAAACCATTAATGTCAACTGCTGTCAACATTATTAACAACATATAATGATTTTTTTTATGTACTATTTTTAATAGTGTTTTGATCTTGCTGTGTGGTGTATATAACATGTTTTATGTTGTTTGTATATATTGAGAGCCACATTTAAGACAAATTTTCACTGCTTTGCAATGGACAAAGTTTCTCTGATTCTGGTTTAAGGGGAATAAACAGGCTTTCCAATGGGATAAGATTTACTGCCAAGAAAAATCATTACAACAATGAAATAATCCACCAAACACATTTCCTGACTTTTTGTGCTAAGTTTATATGTACGTAATAGTCAAGTTTGATCTTAAAAAAAGTGTAAAGCTTTGCTAACTTTACCCACATATATTGTGAAGTTAAACTTCTACCACCATCTTTGCTGCTGCAAAGTTCTTACATAACATTCCAGTCAGTATTATTTCAGTACCATCTCTCTAATAATGTGTCTGATGTCATCCAGGACATGACTGAGCAGTGTACACAGCATCCTTCACTGCAAAATATGCAGTTTAACATGCACTTACTGTGTGGTATCACCCATAAATAACACGGTGGCGCAGTGGTTAGCACTGCTGCCTCACAGTTAGAATACCATCTGGAAGGTCTGGGTTCGATTCCACCTTGGCCCGGGCCTCTCCCTCTCTCTGTGTGGAGTTTGCATGTTCTCCCCGTGCTTGTGTGGGTTTCCTCCGGGTACTCCGGTTTCCTCCCACATTCCAAAGACACGCACTTACTGGGGTTAGGTTAACTGGCTAATCTAAATTGCCCATAGGTGTGACTGAGTGCGTGAATGTGAGTGTGAAAGGTTGTCTGTCACTCCGTGTTGGCCCTGCAACAGGCTGGCGACCTGTTCAGGGTGTACCCTGCCTCTTGCCCTATGACAGCTGGGATAGGCTCCAGCCCCCCCGCGACCCTTAACAGGATGTGCGGAAGCGAATGGATGGATGGATAATTAGTTGTCAAATACATTTCTTAGTATGAATTAACTAGATTACATCAAGTGCTCATCTACAGAGACCTACTGTCTAATTAAATAACCTCAGATGAATGGGAGTGTCACACGTAAGCTTTAAATTTCCAGTTCATCAGAGGTCGCTGAGCAGTCCTGACCTCTGAAAATAATCTTTAATCTTCTTGTTCTCTCTTTCTCAGAGTGACATTATCTCACACTAATGTTTATTCTCCCTGAAACGCAGACCTGGGGTCAGTTTTCATGTTCTGTGTTCAGGTTCCTGCTGGTGTTCTCCTGCCTGGTTCTGTCTGTGTTCTCCACCATCAGAGAGTATGAGAAGAGCTCAGAGGATGCACTCTACATACTGGTAACCATTCAAACATCACGCTGATGTCACACTCACATCACATAAACATCACACTAACACCAAGCTGATGTCATGCTTGTGTCACACTAATATCACTCAAACATTATGTTTACATCACACATACATCACACTAACATCATGCTGACATCATGCTAACGTCATGCTTATGTCATGCTAACATAATGCTAACATCACGCTAACATCATGCTAAATCACACTTATGTCACACTAAGATAAAAGAAAACTTTAATGTACAGAGAAGTACAGAGAAGAAGGATAAAATAAAATAAAATAGAATAAAATAGAAAAACACTATATACACATATATACAGGCATGGTCCGGTACTGCGTACCACTAAAAGTGTCATTAGCAAACCTTTGCATTTCATCTCGGAGTTCTCCGATGTCCTCCATATTGCCCGCTAATAAAACTATCATCCTGAACACAGTTGATTCATGACTTGAAGCTACACTGGCTTGGAAAAGTATTCATACCCCTTGAACTTTTCCATATTTTGTCACATTACAACCACAAACATACTGCATACTGCATAACTGCAATTTCCCCATTTGTGGGACTAATAAAGGCATTCTTCTTGATAAATATATTTTGTCGGTGACATTTTCTTAGGGTCTTCATGTTCTTTTTGGCCGAAGATTCAAACCCAATTAAACCCCAAATATCCAAAAACTCACTGGGACGAGCAGGTTCCGGTGCAGGCTGTTTATTAGACATATTAGTTACACACAACACAGACAAAAACCAAAACACAGACAGTAACATAGATGAGACTGAGGTACACACACACAGAGAAGAGAAGAGGGAAACAGAGAGAGAGAAAGATGCAGAAACAGGAAAGGAAAAGAGGACAGGAAAGAGAAGAGCACACAGAGAGAGGTGAAGTGAGACAAAGAGTGGCAAACGTTTTATATCCTATACATGAATACCACCCACTTGCCTTTGACCCCTCCTAATTTACATAAAGTCTCAGCCCATGAAACTTGAATCCCAACCAATTGTCTTTTGGTTAAACTACACCCACTCTAAAGTCACATGTTCAAGGCGCACACATCACAGGGGTACCTTTTGGTTTATGACAGTTCAGACAGGTGTCACAAATGATGAACATTTCTACTCAAACATCTGCTAGGATAACATCGTCAGTACCACTCCACTTAGCCAAGTCTTATCTCTACCCCCTCCTAGCCAGGAGAGTGCGAGGATGGGGGCCTACAGAACTCCATTTTAGGAATGTACCTGTCAGATAACACTGCTGAAATACAACATCAGGTTACAAGTGTCAAGGCGAACAGTACTCATTCTAGCAACTTTCCCAAAGCTTCAAACAAATGCAACCAGGTTCATAACAGGTCTTACCCTCACCCCAGTGACCTAGAAAACATAAAGCACTCTATACATTAGTGTGTGTGCAAGGGGCTTCCCCTTACTTTGCACAAGCCATAAAAATGGTGTATGGTATCTAACACATGAGAATAATGACTCCAGGCACCAGTATGAAGGTCATACAAAATATAAAATAGTCTCAGTATAAGTAATAAAAGTAGAATTAGTGACAATACAAATAACATTGGTGAAGAATAAGAGTAGATATATTCCCATATATATGATGATAAATGAAGTTACACTGACTCAACAGAGGCCCCTAAGAACAGGGCCAGTAATTAGCCATGGGGAAAGTAGAATAAAATATTGAGATAATAAATGAGTCCCCAGGCAATGAAAGAGTGGCCCTCACAGTACATGTTATGGAATGATAGATGTCCCCCTGCTATGGCTGGGGAAAGTCCCGTCCAGCATACAGTACAAGATATTGAAAATGACGTGGGCTTCATAGATAATTGGCAAAGTTTCTGGGGAAAACCTGGTCTTGTTAGGAGAGACGGCATCCATCCCACTTTGGATGGAGCAGCTCTCATTTCTAGAAATCTGGCCAAATTTATTAACCCTCCTAAAACCTGACTACCCAGGGTTGAGACCAGGAAGCAGAGTTGCAGTCTTACACGCCTCTCTGCCGCTTCTCTCCTCCTGCCATCCCCCCAAAACCCCATCCCCATAGAGTCGGTGCCTGCTCCCAGACCACCAAACACCAAAGCTAAAATAAGCAAAAAGCTATTTAAGCATAAAAATTCAAAAACAATAAATAATACAGCTTCATCAACTGCACCAAAGAATAAAACAATTAAATGTGGATTGTTAAACATTAGGTCTCTCTCTTCCAAGTCCCTATTAGTAAATGATTTAATAATTGATCAACGTATTGATTTATTCTGCCTTACAGAAACCTGGTTACAGCAGGATGAATATGTTAGTTTAAATGAATCAACACCCCCGAGTCACAGTAACTGTCAGAATGCTCGAAGCACAGGTCGAGGAGGAGGATTAGCTGCAATCTTCAATTCCAGCTTATTAATTAATCACAGACCCAGACAAAGTTTTCATTCTTTTGAAAGCCTGACTCTTAGTCTTGTCCATCCTAATTGGGAAAATCAAAAACCTGTTTTATTTGTTATTATCTATCGTCCACCTGGTCCTTACTCAGAGTTTCTGTCTGATTTCTCAGACTTTTTATCTGATTTAGTGCTCAGTTCAGATAAAATAATTATAGTGGGTGATTTTAACATCCATGTAGATGCTGAGAATGACAGCCTCAACACTGCATTTAATCTATTGTTAGATTCAATTGGCTTCTCTCAAAATGTAAAGGAGCCCACCCACCACTTTAATCATACTCTGGATCTTGTCCTAACATATGGCATAGAAACTGAAGACTTAACAGTATTCCCTGAAAGCCCCCTCCTGTCTGATCATTTCTTAGTAACATTTACATTTACTTTAATGGATTACACAGCAGTGGGGAATAAGTTTTATTACAGTAGAAGTCTTTGTGAAAGTGCTGTAACTAAGTTTAAGGATCTCATTCCTTCATTGTTATGCTCTTCAGTGCCAACACAGTGCAGAGCAGCTACCTAAACTCTGCTCCCAGTGAGGTCGATTATCTCGTCAATAGTTTTACATCCTCACTGCGTATAACTTTGGATACTGTGGCTCCTCTGAAAAGGAAAGCTTCAAATCAGAAGTGCCTGACTCCGTGGTATAATTCACAAACACACAGCTTAAAGCAGATAACCCGAAAGCTGGAGAGGGAATGGCGTCTCACTAAATTAGAAGATGCTCATTTAGCCTGGAAAAAGAGTTTGTTGCTCTATAAAAAAGCCCTCCGTAAAGCTAGGACATCTTACTATTCATCATTAATTGAAGAAAATAAGAACAACCCCAGGTTTGTTTTCAGCACTGTAGCCAGGCTGACAAAGAGTCAGAGCTCTGTAGAGCCGAGTATTCCCTTCACGTTAACTAGTAGTGACTTCATGGATTTCTTTACAAATAAAATTTTAGACATTCGAGAAAAAATTATTCATAACCATCTCAAAGATTATTCTTCATGTTCGGCTGCTTTCAGCACTGCTGGTATTTGTTTTGACTCTTTTGCTCCAGTTGATCTTTCAGAGTTAACTTCAATAGTTACTTCCTCCAAACCAGCAACATGTTTGTTAGATCCCATTCCTACTAGACTGTTCAAAGAAGTCTTTCCAATTATTGATGCTTCAATCTTAAAAATGATCAATCAGTCTTTATTAGTTGGCTATGTACCACAGACCTTCAAGGTGGCTGTAATTAAACCTCTACTTAAAAAGCCATCACTTGACCCAGCTGTCTTAGCTAATTATAGGCCAATCTCCAACCTTCCTTTTCTCTCAAAGATTCTTGAAAGAGTAGTTGTAAAACAGCTAACTGATCATCTGCAGAGGAACGGTTTATTTGAAGAGTTTCAGTCAGGTTTCAGAATTCATCACAGTACAGAAACAGCATTAGTGAAGGTTACAAATGATCTTCTTACAGCCTCTGACAGTGGACTCATCTCTGTTCTTGTCCTGTTGGACCTCAGTGCAGCTTTGATACTGTTGACCATAACATTTTATTACAGAGATTAGAGCTTGCTATAGGTATTAAAGGTACTGCACTGCAGTGGTTTGAATCATATTTATCTCATAGACTCCAATTTGTTCATGTAAATGGGGAGTCTTCTTCACACACTAAGGTTAAATATGGAGTTCCACAGGTTTCTGTGCTAGGACCAATTTTATTTACATTATACATGCTTCCCTTAGGCAGTATTATTAGAAAGCATTGCATCAATTTTCATTGTTATGCAGATGATACTCAGCTTTACCTATCAATGAAGCCAGATGACACACATCAATTAGTTAAACTGCAGGAATGTCTTAAAGACATTAAGGCCTGGATGACCTCTAATTTCCTGCTTCTAAATTCAGATAAAACTGAAATTCTTGTTCTCGGCCCCACAAATCTTAGAAACATGGTGTCAAACCAGATACTTACTCTGGATGGCATTACTTTGGCCTCCAGTAACACTGTGAGAAATCTTGGAGTCATTTTTGACCAGGATATGTCCTTCAATGCACATATTAAACAAATATGTAGGACCGCTTTTTTGCATTTGCGCAATATTTCTAAAATTAGAAACATCCTTTCTCAGAGTGATGCTGAAAAGCTAATTCATGCATTTATTACTTCTTGGGTGGACTATTGTAATTCATTATTATCAGGCTGTCCTAAAAGCTCCCTGAAAAGCCTTCAGCTGATCCAAAATGCTGCAGCTAGAGTACTGACAGGGACTAGAAAGAGAGAGCAGATTTCTCCCATATTGGCTTCTCTTCATTGGCTCCCTGTTAAATCTAGAATAGAATTTAAAATTCTTCTCCTCACATACAAGGTCTTGAATAATCAGGCACCATCTTATCTCAAAGACCTCATAGTACCATATCACCCCAACAGAGCACTTCGCTCTCAGACTGCTGGCTTACTTGTGGTTCCTAGGATACTTAAGAGTAGAATGGGAGGCAGAGCCTTCAGCTTTCAGGCGCCTCTTCTGTGGAACCAGCTTCCAGCTTGGATTCGGGAGACAGACACCCTCTCTATTTTTAAGATTAGGCTTAAAACTTTCCTTTATGATAAAGCTTATAGTTAGGGCTGGATCAGGTGACCCTGAACCATCCCTTAGTTATGCTGCTATAGGCCTAGGCTGCTGGGGGATTCCCATAATGCACTGTTTCTCATTCACCTTATTTACTTTGTTTATACTCCACTCTGCATTTAATCATTAATTGATATTAATCTCTGGCTCTCTTCCACAGCATGTCTTTTCTCTCCCCTCAGCCCAACCGGTCGCAGCAGATGACTGCCCCTCCCTGAGCCTGGTTCTGCTGGAGGTTTCTTCCTGTTAAAAGGGAGTTTTTCCTTTCCACTGTCACCAAGTGCTGTTCATAGGGGGTCGTTTTGACTGTTGGGTTTTCTCTGTATTATTGTAGGGTCTTTACCCACAATACAAAGCGCCTTAAGGCGACAGTTTGTTGTGATTTGGCGCTATATAAATAAAATTGAATTGAATTGAATTGAATTGAAAGGGCCTCTGATGCCAGTATGAGAAGCATAGATGATAAATGAAAATAGTAAAAAATATCCCCATAATTTCACTGGAATTTAATGTGAAAGACCAACACAAAGTGGTTACAATTGTGAAGTGGAAAGAAAATTATACATGATTCAAAACATTTTTTACAAATAAAAAACTGAAAAGTGCGGTGTGCAAAAGTATTGAGCCCCCCTGAGTCAATACTTTGTGGAACCACCTTTTGCTGCAGTTACAGCTGCAGGTCTTTTAGGGTATGTCTCCACCAGCTTTGCAAATCTAGTGACTGAAATTTTTGCCCATTCTTCTTTGCAAAACAGCTCAAGCTCAGTCAGATTAGATGGAGAGCATTTGTGAACAGCAGTTTTCAGATCTTGCCACAAATTCTCGAATGGGTTTAGGTCTGGGCCTTTCTATCACATTAATATGTTTGGTTTGAAACCATTCCATTGTAGCCCTGGCTTTATGTTTAGGGTCGTTGTCCTGCTGGAAGGTGAACCTCCGCCCCAGTCTCAAGTCTTTTGAAGACGCCAACAGGTTTTCCTCCAAGATTGCCCTGTATTTTGCTCCATCCATGTTCCCATCAACTCTGACCAACTTCCCTGTCCCTGCTGAAGAGAAGCAGCCCCAGAGCATGATGCTGCCACCACCATATTTGACAGTGGGGATGGTGTGTTCAGAGTGATGTGCAGTGTTAATTCTCAGCCACACACACAGCGTTTTGCATTTTGGCCAAAAAGTTCAATTTTGGTCTCATCTGATCAAAGCACCTTGTTCCACATGTTTGCAGTGTCTCCAACATGGCTCCAGGCAAACTGCAAATGGGACTTTTTATGGTTTTCTTTTAACAATGGCTTTCTTCTTGCCACTCTTCCATAAAGACCACATTTGTGCAGTGCACGACTAATAGTTGTCCTGTGGACAGATTCCCCCACCTGAGCTGTGGATCTCTGCATTTGGTCCAGAGTCACCATGGGCCTCTTGGCTGCATCTCTGATCAGTGCTCTCCTTGTTGGGCCTGTAAGTTTAGGTGGATGGCCTTGTCTTGGTAGGTTTACAGTTGTGCCGTACTCTTTCCATTTCCGGATAATGGATTGAACAGTGCTCCGTGAGATGTTCAAAGCTTGGGAAATCTTTTTATAGCCTAAGCCTGCTTTAAACTTCTCCACAATCTTATTCCTGACCTGTCTGCTGTGTTCTTTGGACTTCATGATGCTGTTTACTCCTCAATATTCTCTTAACCAACCTCTGAGGCCGTCACGGAGCAGCTGTATTTGTACTGAGGTTAGATTACACACAGGTGGACTCTTTTTAGTCATTAGCAGTCATCAGGCAACTTCTGAATGCAATTGGTTGCACTCAGAGAAAAGGGGGCTCAATACTTTTGCACACCGCACTTTTCTTTTTTTTATTTGTAAAAAATGTTTTGAATCATGTATAATTTTCGTTCCACTTCACAATTGTATACCACTTTGTGTTGGTCTTTCACATTAAATTCCAGTGAAACATATTCATGTTTGTGGTTGTATTGTGACAAAATATGGAAAAGTTCAAGGGGCATGAATACTTTTGCAAGCCACTGTATATATCTCACATCTCAACGTAAAGTTTTCTATTTCACTAAATGGTGTTGTGATGCAAAGTGCGTACTTGTCATCTTGCTTATAATCACTGTCTGTGTTTACCTCTGTGCTGCACACAGATGCTGCAGTAGTTTTGTTTGGACTATAAAATATGTTCGCAGCACAAGAAAGGGGAGCGTGTTCTCCCACGTTTGTGCCCTTCGGCTTTCGTGTCCAGACGAGCACCCGCCTACACTCATACATAAAGGATCAGTTCACAAACCGCGGTGGAAACGCAGGTTCGTTCTTAAGCATTTCGCCGGGTCATTGAAACCAACACCAGCACTCTCACAAGCACCAGCACCTCGGCGGTGGAAACGTAGTATCAGGGCCTCACTGCAGTCCTCAGACCACAGCCTTATTATCTTCTTGGTGGGGTGGGAGGGGGGGTTCCTCTTCACAATGGGGGTGTAGGTAGGGTGAAGAATGACCAGATTGTGGTCTGAGTGGCCAAGCAGGGGGAGGGTTGATGAGCTGTAAGCCGTGGTGAGGGCGTTGATGTCCTCACCGTGAGGCCTGCAGAGTTCCTGCCAGTCTGTACATTCAAAACAGTCTTGCAGGACCTCACTGCAGTCCTCAGACCACAGCCTTATCACCTTCTTGGTGGGGGGTTTCTTCTTCACAGTGGGGGTGTAGCTGGGGTGAAGAATGACCAGATTGTGGTCTGAGTGGCCAAGCGGGGGTAGAGGTGATGAGCTGTAAGCCTCCTTTGTGTTGGCAAACAGCAGGTCTAGAGTTTTATTGTCCCTTGTGTGACAGTCAACATACTGGGTGAAGTTAGGGAGAGTGGAAGAAGGTGAGGCATGGTTGAAATCCCCAGAGATAATAATCAAGGACTGCAGATGTGCCGTCTGTAACTGAGAGACAGTGGTGTGAATGTCCTCACAGGATGCCATAGCATTGGCTGAGGCTGAGATGCAAACAATTAACACAATAACGTAAAAGCTCCCAGGCCAGGTGGTATGGCTGTATTCTAACTGCTAATAGTTCAATGTCTTTGGTACAGCGCTGCTCCTTAACAGTGATATGTCCTGGGTTCCACCATCTCTCATTAATGTACATCGCCAGTCCCCCACCTCTCCTCTTACCACTCTCCCTCATGCTCTGGTCCGCTATCACCAGTTGAAAGCCATCCAAGGTTACGACGGAGTCCGGTGTGTGGCCCGTGAGCCAGTTCTCCGTGAACGGCAGGAGGCTGCTCTGCTACTCCCACTCTAGTTAGCACCGTCAGCTCTTCCATGTTGTTGGGTATACGAATACGAATACCTTTATTAGTCCCACAATGGGGAAATTACAGTTAACAGAACACCCATCCAAGAAATACAAACATAGAGACAAACACAAACAGGGGGGACAGGTGTCTGAGGTCATGCAGCCGTTTTACCGCCGCTACCTTTAGCAGGAAAACAGAAAGAGATACACTGGGATAGGTAGGTTAAAAAAAAATCATCTCATACTGTGTTCATTATGAACAGCTTACGAGGTTCCAAAAAAACACCTCAGCAAAGCAGCAGCACATTTAAAGCCTGGAGAGCACTAGGGTGGGTAGGAGAGGGGCTGCCAGCAGAGACGAGCAGGATACTGTGATGGCCATTGAAGGAATTTATAATAATACCAAGAGTGTGTGAGTTGTCTGCTGTTTAAGCCTTTAAGTTTCTGCGTGTTTGTTTCATCGAACAGGAATGACAAACACAACGGATTAAGGAGTCCAAATATTAAATTTAATAAAGCCATTTCCAAACAGTTTACAGATTAATCCGGGTCAGAACTGCATACCATACTCATGTGAGATGGCATGAAGTACTGGCACTTTCAAATTCAAGTTACAGTTGTCATATAGTCGCAGCATATCAGTCTTGATTACATCATTTACAAAACAGAATGTGGAAAACAGATAATTTCAACAACAGGGTGACCTCGAAGTCTCCATTTCTATCATTGTTTAGTCTTCATCAGTGTACAGTCAGAACACAAAGTTCATGATGACACAGAACATTATAAGCTTCTGTATTTTTAATCAGTTAAGTTATTTTCCAGACAAATTTCTCAGGGAAGTAAATGTAAGTAAATGTATGTAGCATATATCATATTCCAACACCACACAGCTTCCAGACCAGCAGTTCATGATAATATTCATGATAAGATGGTACAGTCAGCCTTGGTTGCCAGGATACCAGTTCATACAGGTCACAACACGGGGCGGGGGTGAAGAGCATCTGTTTACAAACATCTCCAAGAGGTGATTTAGACAGACAGCATCCAAGGCCGTCTGGAAGCCAAATTCCAAATAGTGCAATTGTTTTGGTTCAGGCCGTCATAACTATTTGCTGACAGACCTTACAGTTTTCTGGTGACCTCTCAGAAGTCCAATAATCCGAATTTGGTTCTACTCCGCCTTGCAGAACAGACACTCCAACACTCCTCCAGATGTAATCCATTTCGATTCAGCTCTACTGAGTCTGATTGAGTTCGTACTGTTTCTGCATCCCTCATAGGCAGCCTTACTAGGGCCTGAACAGCTGCCCGGATACCAGGTATCCCCAGGTCCAATTTGGGAAAAGAAATCCTGGTATCAATATATATGCCACGTCCACACAGTGCAGCCAGGAACGTTATCTTCCATCCCCACAGGAATCCATAACATAGCCAGCCGGGTGTGTAGTCGGACCAGAGGAAAGAGGGTTCCCCTTCTCCCAATCTCCTCGTGATGAGAATTTGGCCATCAGTAGTGTTGAGAGACCAGCTGACCAGATCCATAATTTAATTTCCAGTTCGGGGATGTGTGAAGAGATGCTCTAAGCAGCGAAGCAGCAAAAAGCAGGGGTAGATAGGGAAGGCTGGGGAGAAGAGGAAAATGCGTCCATCTCCACCGAGAGCAGGAAAGAAAAAGGGTAAAGATCTTACATTACCCATGACAATAGATGGAATGCTCGGTTTGTACCGTCTCCTCTTCTCCCAGTACTTCGCTCCAACTCTGCATCCCCTCTTCCAATGCCGTAATTCCTTTGGAATCTCAGGTCGCTCCCCTGGGAAAACCCTTCTGTTGCACAGGGCTAACAGCTGATCCTGGCTGTAAACAATGGAGTGGCTCACAGGTTCTTCAAATGAAGTAGTGAAAAGTCCCAAAAAGAGTAGAAGGAATACTCTAATGAAACTTTGCAGGTCCATGGCAGGTTTGATATCCACTATAAACATGACGCAGAGAGTCAGAAAGAAAAAATTAAAACATAAGAAAAACACACAAGAGAAGGAAATAAACTGGGAGCTCTGGTAACAGACTGCCTACCATGGCGCCATCTTGGAAGAAAAAAAAAAATCCCGCTAACATCATGCTTACATCACGTTTGCGTCACACTAGCATCACGTTTACGTTTTGCTAATATCATGTTTACATCACAATAACATTCAATTGGATTCAGTTCAGTGTTATTTATATTGTACCAAATCACAACAGACACCTCAAGGCGCTTTGTATTGTAGGTAAAGACCCTACAATAATACAGAGAAAACCCAACAGTCAAAACGACCCCCTATGAACAGCACTTGGTGACAGTGGGAAGGAAAAACTCCCTTTTAACAGGAAGAAACCTCCAGCAGAACCAGGCTCAGGGAGGGGCAGTCATCTGCTGCGACCGGTTGGGCTGAGGGGAGAGAGACAGGACAAAAAACACACTGGGAAAGAGAGCCAGAGATTAGTAATAACTAATGATTAAATGCAGAGTGGGGTATTCAATTCAATTCAATTCAGTTCAATTCAATTCAATTCAATTCAATTCAGTTCAATTCAATTCAATTTTATTTATATAGCGCCAAATTACAACAAACAGTCGCCTCAAGGCACTTTGTATTGTGGATAAAGTCCCTACAATAATACAGAGAAAATAAACAGAGTATAAAAAGAGTAAAAGAGGTGAATGAAAATAAACACTCAGTGGATCATGGGAACCTCCCAGTAGCCTAGGCCTATAGCAGCATAACTGAGGGAGAGTTCAGGATCACCTGATCCATCCTTAACTATCTGGTTGTTAGGTGATGATGTAGAATTCCATTTCCGGGTCCAAACTGTCACGTAATCAATATGCTGCAATGCTGTGTCCCTGGTTGTTTTAACCGATCCAACTGGAAAAAAACACACTCAGCTGTCATTTTACGGATGAGAAAGGGAAGCGGAAATGGCTGCAGTTCATAAGGTATGTTACAATCATCTTTAATAGTGAACAGTCATTGGTTATGCCATTGCTGTTTATTTAGGGGCATTTGGACCCGGAAATGATGTTGGACTTAAAGACCGGATAAGCTTGATCAAAAAAGTAAAGTTTTAAGCCTAATCTTAAAAATAGAGAGGGTGTCTCTCCTGAACCCAATCTGGGAGCTGGTTCCACAGAAGAGGGGCCTGAAAGCTGAAGGCTCTGCCTCCCATTCTACTCTTAAGTATCCTAGGAACCAAAAGTAAGCCAGCAGTCTGAGAGCATGTTATTAGCATGACATTAGCAACATCATGCTTACATCATGCTAACAGCACGCTGATATCACATTCACGTCACACTAGCATCACGCTTACATCACACTAGCATTACGCTAACACCAGCTAGCACCATGCTAACATCACTCAAACATCATGTATGGTTAGATTTCAGGACAAACTCTGTGAGATGTTTTACTGACTCTCAATGTGTTTTTCTCTTTTCTTGTACTGATATTTTCTGTGTCAACCTCTCAGATGTGTGTGTGTATGTGTGTGTGTACATGCGTGCATATTTTTATCTCATTACTTATTTTGGGTGTCTCTCTCCACATCAACCACTTTCTGGGTTTGACTCAGTCTGGCATTGTCCTCTTCCCCAAAATGAAAGTTTAAGAGTCGCTGTTTTGACAGCACGCCTGAGCTCGGGTCAGGACCGGATGTCCAGTTCTAACATCCTTATCTTAAAAACAGCAGCTGAGCTGATAATTGTCCAGAGCTGTTTGAAGAGGAGAGTAAATAAACTGAAGTTTGTGATGGTTTTTGCATCCTGTGGGTGGAATCTCATCTTGTATGCTTACAAATCATAGAACTCCAGATCGAGCCTGAAAATGTTTCTTTATTCTGTGTGCTGGACAGAATAAGGCTGGATAAATGTTTCTGAAAGACTGAACTCATCCTGAAAGCTGCTCTGATTATTAACAGTGTGTTGTTGTGGTGGAACAGGAAGTGGTGACCATCGTGGTGTTCGGCGTGGAGTACATGGTCAGGATCTGGGCTGCGGGTTGTTGCTGTCGGTACAGAGGATGGAGAGGTCGACTGAAATTCGCTAGGAAGCCGTTCTGTGTCATTGGTGAGTCTGATAAAATATTCAGAGCTGAGAATATTCATCCGTTCTCTCAGTGTGATGTCTATTTCATCATCTTCAGAAACATCTCTGAGAAGCTTGTTAAAGATATTTCTGTTTCCTTCAGTTTGTTATGGAGGTTTTTTTTTTTTTTAGTGTATGCAGAAGATTGGAAAATTAAATTAAATTAAATCACACCAGCACGGTGGCGCAGTGGTTAGCACTGCTGCCTCACAGATAGAATACCATCTGGAAGGCCTGGGTTCGATTCCACCTTGGCCCAGGCCTCTCCCTCTCTCTTTGCATGTTCTCCCCGTGCTTGCGTGGGTTTCCTCCGGGTACTCCGGTTTCCTCCCACATTCCAAAGACATGCACTTACTGGGGTTAGGTTAATTGGCTAATCTAAATTGCCCATAGGTGTGAATGTGAGTGTGAAAGGTTGTTCGTCTTTCTGTGTTGGCCCTGTGACAGGCTGGCGACCTGTTCAGGGTGTACCCTGCCTCTCGCCCTATGACAGCTGGGATAGGCTCCAGCCCCCCCGCGACCCTGAACAGGATAAGCGGAAGCGAATGGATGGATGGATGGATAAATCACACCAAAACCAATCCCTCGGTCTGAAACTACCAGAAATGCAGTGCAGCCGTCGCCTCTCATCAACAGAGTTTGGCTGAACTTGTTGAGAAGAATCTGTTTTCCTTTGAATGGACTTTCAAAGTTACACAAAGAGAAGAAAGAGTGGTTTAAATGATTATTTATTCTCAGCAGTACAATCCAAAACATTTACTGCACTTCCTTCCTCTCAGCACTGACATAGTGTTCAGGGTGGAGGTGGATTTCTAGCTATAGTCAACTGTACAACTTAACTGAATCCCAGCTGACCAGTCAGAGCAGATACCTTTTAGATTACAGTCCTTACAGAGTAAGCTGAGGGTTTCAGACAGATGTGCTGCATTAACTCACTCTATGAGAAGCATCAACATTAAAACTTGTAAATCTGTTCTGCTATTAAAATAAACTCTGGACCTGGAAATAAGCAGAATATATTGCTGTTTTCCTTCAGTCTCACAGTGACCGAGTTTCCTGTACTGAGCATAGAGTTCAGCTGCAGTTAAAACTGAACAGGATGAAATTTAGTTTGGATGGAAACCTCCGACTGTGCCGTTCTGTGAAAAACTAAACCCTGCCTTAGGGCTTCCAGAGGAATTAAGTAACAGCCAGGTGCTGTTAATCATCAGCAAGTGTGAGCACCTCTATAAAAGCAGAAGCTGTGGCAGTTTGCTGGTTTAAAGCATTCAGGTATGTGTTAACACCGTGCGAAGTAGGAAAGACCTCAGCAATGATCTTAAAGAAGCAACAGTTGCTATTCATCAGTCTCAGAAAGGTTTAAGGCCATTTTCAAATTATTTGAAGTTCATTTTTCTGTAGTGAGAAAGCTTGTTCACAGGTGTAAAACATTCAAGACAGCTCCCAGTCTCTGTCCCAGCAAATTCACTCCGAGCTCAGACCGTGCCACGCTCAGAGAAACTGCAACAAAAACAAGAACTCCATCTCAGACTCTACAGGCCTCATGTAGTATGTTAAAGGTTAAAGTTCATTACAGCACAATTAGAATTAAATCCGCAAGCGGTGATGATTGGGCCCTCGCACCCGGCACACGTCGACCCTTGGCGCATTCGACCCGTGGGGCGCTCAGAGGTTGTTGCGCACGGGAGAATAGCGGGCTCACCCAGATGCTGTCAGCCCGGCAGGCAAATTCAGAGGGTTGCCATGGCAACACCATTCAAGATTCTATGAAACCTTGAATAACTTTTGATGGGCTACTTGTGTAGATAATCTGGAGCCATTTTTGTGTCACTGGATGGAATGCTGTAGGAGAAGATGATTCAAATAGCAGGCCTGAAAACAGCGAAAAATGCTGCAAAAATGACACATTAATTTGAAGATGCCTGGCTTCCTGTTGGGTTTCAGGTATGGGTCCAAGAGACTTTTTGTACATCTTAGGATGTTACTTGAGCCTGTAAAATTTCAGATACACAGAGCAAGCACAGCCCTGGGGCTGATGTTTTGAAACAGTCTGGGGCTTGTCATTTAAAAAGTCCAAATTCAGAGGGTTGCCATGGCAACACAGTTTGAGCTATTATAAAACCTTACATTTACATAACTTTTGATGGGCTACTTGTGTAGATGATCTGGAGCCATTTGGTCTCACTGGGTGAAATGCCCTAGGAGGAGGTGATTCAAATAGCAGGCCTGAAAATGGCAAAAAATTGACACCTTCAATTGAAGATGGCCGACTTCCTGTAGTTTTAGGTATGGGTCCAAGAGACTTTTTTGTACGTCTTAGGATGTTACATGAGTCTGCACAATTTCACATATGTAGATAAAATGTAGCTCCGGGGCTACTCAGAAAACATGGTATTTTATGATATTTCCAGGTCCCACTAGGTGGTGCTCTAACATTTATGGACTTTATGCATGTCAATGTGTTCAGGGCAGGAGGCTTATCAAACTGATCAGGATTATGTCAGGAATGTTGAACCACATTTTCATGCATTTTAGAGAAACTAATTCTGTGGAAGGTCATACAAATTTTAATTTGCTTCTGTAGGGGGCGCTATTGCATATACAGCCTTGAATCTGTAGTTATGGGTTAAGCCTGGGTCTGTACATGAGTGATTACATTTTTAGGCTGATCGTGAAAAGCATGTGCGAACAAGTGCCCAAACAGTTTTGGTGGCGAGGGAGAAAAATGAAGGGCAACGTCAACGACTGTTGTGACAAGGCCATTTAATACTTTGTAAAACCTTGCACAATCTTTGATGGACTACTTGTGTAGATGATCTGGAGCCAATTTGGTCTCACTGGGTGAAATGCCCTAGGAGGAGTTGGTTCAAATAGCAGGCCTAAAAATGGCAAAAAATGACACCTTCAATTGAAGATGGCTGACTTCCTGTAGGGTTTCAGGTATGGGTCCAAGAGACTTTCTTGTATGTCTTAGGATGTTACATGAGTCTGCAAAATTTCAGAGCTGTAGGGCCACGCCCCATTGGCAAAAACCATTTTTAAAATGTAGATTCCCCTTGGTGTGTAGATTAAACACACCAAATATGAAGTTGATAACATCCAAAACCTTTGAGTTATTAGAGAAAGTCTGAAGGGTGCAAATCGCCAAATTTGCATGTTTAATTAAAAATGGCGGACTTCCTGTTGGGTTTAGAGCATGGCTCCAAGAGGATTTTTTGTGCGTCTGGATATGATACATATATGTATGAAGCAGTGTTAATTTCGTTGATGAAATATTTTTGTCATAGTTTTCGTCATAGTTTTCTTTTTTTCATGACGATAACTAGACGATAACTAAATTAAAACGACCTAAAATGATAAAAACAATAAGGAAATTAATTGACACTTTCATCAACAAATGAAAACGAGACAAAAATGCTTGACGGGGACAAAATCCAGTCAGAAGTTATTTAATTTTGTGAAAGAGCGGGACAAGTTAGGTAAACATCCAATCAGAATATGTCTGTGTAGATTCTCAGTTATCCAGGTCATAGTAGTCTCTGGAGCTGGAAAAAACCAACTTTCCCCCGCTTACAGTGCTGTCCTGAGCTCCCTTCCCAGACGTCTCAACCCCCATTCACACCTTTGTTCCAGTGACCTCAATAGGCCACAGGAAACAATGGAGCGGAGTCCTAAGTTGGTTTCAACTGAAACCACTGATTAAATATGACCCATGCTCCCTTCACACCTGGGCACATGTGTTCAAGCACATGATCAATAGAGGGTCATAACCACCTCCAGGGGACTACGCCCACAGGGGTTTAAATACCTGGGTCTCTCCACCATTTGGTTGAGAACTGAAGAAGCCTTTCGGATGAGAGGTGAAACGTCTTCAAGAAACAAAAAGAAGTCCAGTCGCCTTTTTCAAGCTCCAGAGATCCAATCAGAACTAATTAAATTTTGTGACAGGGCGGGACAAGTTAGGAAAACATCCAATCAAATGCACAGTTGCACAAATTTGCTCTAAACCCAGGAAGGACAAACTAGCCTGTGATTGGTTGTTATTTCCGATAGAACTAAGTTATATAACCAATGTCAGCAGGGAGAAAGAGAAGAGCAGATGTATGGACACATTTGTCCTTTAATGTTGCGACAAACAAAACTATTCAATTCAATTCAATTCAATTCAATTCAATTCAATTCAATTTTATTTATATAGCGCCAAATCACAACAAACTGTCGCCTCAAGGCACTTTGTATTGTGGGTAAAGACCCTACAATAATACAGAGAAAACCCAACAGTCAAAACGACCCCCTATGAGCAAGCACTTGGCGACAGTGGAAAGGAAAAAGTCCCTTTTAACAGGAAGAAACCTCCAGCAGAACCAGGCTCAGGGAGGGGCAGTCATCTGCCGCGACCAGTTGGGCTGAGGGAAGAGAAAGACATGCTGTGGAAGAGAGCCAGAGATTAATATCAATTAATGATTAAATGCAGAGTGGAGTATAAACAAAGTAAATAAGGTGAATGGGAAACAGTGCATTATGTGAACCCCCCAGCAGACTAGGCCTATAGCAGCATAACTAAGGGATGGTTCAGGGTCACCTGATCCAGCCCTAACTATAAGCTTTATCATAAAGGAAAGTTTTAAGCCTAATCTTAAAAATAGAGAGGGTGTCTGTCTCCCGAATCCAAGCTGGAAGCTGGTTCCACAGAAGAGGCGCCTGAAAGCTGAAGGCTCTGCCTCCCATTCTACTCTTAAGTATCCTAGGAACCACAAGTAAGCCAGCAGTCTGAGAGAGAAGTGCTCTGTTGGGGTGATATGGTACTATGAGGTCTTTGAGATAAGATGGTGCCTGATTATTCAAGACCTTGTATGTGAGGAGAAGAATTTTAAATTCTATTCTAGATTTAACAGGGAGCCAATGAAGAGAAGCCAATATGGGAGAAATCTGCTCTCTCTTTCTAGTCCCTGTCAGTACTCTAGCTGCAGCATTTTGGATCAGCTGAAGGCTTTTCAGGGAGCTTTTAGGATAGCCTGATAATAATGAATTACAATAGTCCAGCCTAGAAGTAATAAATGCATGAATGAGCTTTTCAGCATCACTCTGAGAAAGGATGTTTCTAATTTTAGAAATATTGCGCAAATGCAAAAAAGCGGTCCTACATATTTGTTTAATATGTGCATTGAAGGACATATCCTGGTCAAAAATGACTCCAAGATTTCTCACAGTGTTACTGGAGGCCAAAGTAATGCCATCCAGAGTAAGTATCTGGTTAGACACCATGTTTCTAAGATTTGTGGGGCCGAGAACAAGAATTTCAGTTTTATCTGAATTTAGAAGCAGGAAATTAGAGGTCATCCAGGCCTTAATGTCTTTAAGACATTCCTGCAGTTTAATTAATTGATGTGTGTCATCTGGCTTCATTGATAGGTAAAGCTGAGTATCATCTGCATAACAATGAAAATTGATGCAGTGCTTTCTAATAATACTGCCTAAGGGAAGCATGTATAATGTAAATAAAATTGGTCCTAGCACAGAACCCTGTGGAACTCCATAATTAACCTTACTGTCTGAAGAAGACTCCCCATTTACATGAACAAATTGGAGTCTATGAGATAAATATGATTCAAACCACTGCAGTGCAGTACCTTTAATACCTATAGCAAGCTCTAATCTCTGTAATAAAATGTTGTGGTCAACAGTATCAAAAGCTGCACTGAGGTCCAACAGGACAAGAACAGAGATGAGTCCACTGTCAGAGGCTGTAAGAAGATCATTGGTAACCTTCACTAATGCTGTTTCTGTACTGTGATGAATTCTGAAACCTGACTGAAACTCTTCAAATAAACCGTTCCTCTGCAGATGATCAGTTAGCTGTTTTACAACTACTCTTTCAAGGATCTTTGAGAGAAAAGGAAGGTTGGAAATTGGCCTATAATTAGCTAAGACAGCTGGGTCAAGTGATGGCTTTTTAAGGTTTAATCACAGCCACCTTGAAGGTCTGTGGTACATACTAGGTACAACTAATAAAGACTGATTGATCATTTTTAAGATTGAAGCATCAATAATTGGAAAGACTTCTTTGAACAGTCTAGTAGGAATGGGATCTAACAAACATGTTGCTGGTTTGGAGGAAGTAACTATTGAAGTTAACTCTGAAAGATCAACTGGAGCAAAAGAGTCAAAACAAATACCAGCAGTGCTGAAAGCAGCCGAACATGAAGAATAATCTTTGAGATGGTTATGAATAATTTTTTCTCGAATGTCTAAAATTTTATTTGTAAAGAAATCCATGAAGTCACTACTAGTTAACGTGAAAGGAATACTCGGCTCTACAGAGCTCTGACTCTTTGTCAGCCTGGCTACAGTGCTGAAAACAAACCTGGGGTTGTTCTTATTCTCTTCAATTAATGATGAATAGTAAGATGTCCTAGCTTTACGGAGGGCTTTTTTATAGAGCAACAAACTCTTTTTCCAGGCTAAATGAGCATCTTCTAATTTAGTGAGACGCCATTCCCTCTCCAGCTTTTGGGTTATCTGCTTTAAGCTGTGCGTTTGTGAATTATACCACGGAGTCAGGCACTTCTGATTTGAAGCTTTCCTTTTCAGAGGAGCCACAGTATCCAAAGTTATACGCAGTGAGGATGTAAAACTATTGACGAGATAATCGACCTCACTGGGAGCAGAGTTTAGGTAGCTGCTCTGTACTGTGTTGGCACTGAAGAGCATAACAATGAAGGAATGAGATCCTTAAACTTAGTTACAGCACTTTCAGAAAGACTTCTACTGTAATAAAACTTATTCCCCACTGCTGTGTAATCCATTAAAGTAAATGTAAATGTTACTAAGAAATGATCAGACAGGAGGGGGCTTTCAGGGAATACTGTTAAGTCTTCAGTTTCTATGCCATATGTCAGGACAAGATCCAGAGTATGATTAAAGTGGTGGGTGGGCTCCTTTACATTTTGAGAGAAGCCAATTGAATCTAACAATAGATTAAATGCAGTGTTGAGGCTGTCATTCTCAGCATCTACATGGATGTTAAAATCACCCACTATAATTATTTTATCTGAACTGAGCACTAAATCAGATAAAAAGTCTGAGAAATCAGACAGAAACTCTGAGTAAGGACCAGGTGGACGATAGATAATAACAAATAAATAATGTGTAAACCATGTGGGGCGACTATCTCGGGTAAAAACACGACAAATCTTAAACGACATCTGCAAACCAGTCACCCAGATCTCCATGCAAAGGCAAGCATTTTAATGTCAGTGTTTTTCCCAGTTTAGTGTTTGTGTTTAGAGAAAATCTCCACACCGTGGTGGATTAGCCTTTCCTAATCTTAGTCCTGAACACTGCCCTGTAACTTTCAGAGCGTGTCCTGCTGTAAAATGCTCGTATTATCTCATTAAGGTGGTGTTAATGATAAGGTTAATGAAGCAGGTGAAACCCTTATGTTAATATTATTAATAATATTCCATAACTTTTAATAAATGTTTAATTTTAAGTGTGTATAATGACTAATTCAACTGAAGAACTGAAGAAAAAGCATTTACATTTTACACCTCTTATATTTTAGTCGACTAAATCGACTGTAGATGTAGTCGACTATATTCTTACCATAATTTCGTCGACTAAAACTAGACTAAAACTAAATAGAATAGAATAGAATAGAATGCCTTTATTGTCATTATACAGGATGTACAATGAGATTGGAGGGCCACTCCTGTTCAGTGCCATGTAACAGAAAATCAAACTCTCTAAAATAAAAATATTATAAAAATATTATAAAAACTATTCAGATGACTAAATTATGACTAAAACTAAATTACATTTTCGTCAAACGACTATGACTAAAACTGTTATGTTTACCTAATGTGTGGAGGCGTTAGGACGGACGAGACGGTGTTAGGTTATAGTGGAACTCCCTCTTGTTTATTCATTCCTGCTCTGTATCAATACACAGGACAATACCACTGCAGGCAACTCAATACTGCCCTCTACAGGCCAGGAGTGTATAACATACATCACAAAAACTAAATCAAAATTTGCTGTCAAAATTAACACTGGTATGAAGTTGCATAAATGTATGTGAAACACAGCAGTGGGGCTCGACTTTAGGCTGGCCCTTGCCCGAAACCATTAAAATTTCACCAGGTGTGATGCACGTGCAAAGTTTCATGAGTTTTTGAGCATGTTAAAGCCCCCCAAAAGGCAATTCATTTGCCTAAATAAAAATAATAAACGGAGCAATTACAATAGGGCCTTCACACATTTCGTGCTCAGGCCCTAACAAGACTGAACAGATATGGCTGATTGGAAGGGCTGCAGGAGAAAGCCTCTTCTCTCTAAAAGAACATGGCAGCACAGCTTAGGTTTGCAAAGCTGCATCTGAACAAACCACAAGACTTCTAGAATAACAAGATGAGACCAAAGTGGAGATGTTTGTCCATGATGCATAGCAGCATGTTTGGAGGAAACCAAACTTGGCACATCAGCACAAACACCTCAGAGCAGTTGTCAGCACAGTGGAGGAGGGCTGAGGATTTGGGCTCCTTGCAGTCACTGAGTGGACCATGAAATCCTCGTATTCTAGAGACATAGGTGAGGCCGTCTGTGCCACAGCTGAAGCTAGGACCAAACTGGGTCATCAACAGGCCAATGATCCCAAGCACAGCAGCAAATCTCCAACAGAACAGCTGAAAAAGAAAAGAATGAAGGTGCTGCAAAGGCCCAGTCAGAGTCCAGACCTCAGCCTGACTGAACACTGTGCTGGGACCTTCGAATAGCTGCGCATGGACGAATGCTTCAAACCTCACCTCGGTCAACCGGCCCCGGTGGAGGGTTAGCCACTGTCACCTTTAACTGTCATCAGCTAGCAGCTGACGGCTACTCCAGCTTCGAACTGGTGCTGTGCACTTTGGTTCACCGACCTTTAAAATATAACAAGGATTTTATCCAAGACTTTTCTGAATTTCTGGCAGAAACTATGCTGAAATATGACAGTGTTTTAATCCTTGGTGATTTTAATATTCATGTTTGCTACCCGAATACGTCACTGACGAATGATTTTTTAAATCTTCTTGACTCTTTTAATCTCATTCAGTCAGTTAAAGGCTCAACTTATGAACATGGACATACTCTGGACCTTGTGTTGTCTCTTGGCCTGCCTCTTTATAACATGGAAATCTGTGAAACAAATCTCTCTGATCACATATAATATTACATGTAATATTTGAGATTTCACTTTCAGGTCAACCTGCTAAATTTGGTGTACCCTTACACCAGGGGTATCCAAACTACGGCCCGCGGGCCAACTGCGGCCCGCCGTCCATTTTTAATTGGCCCGCAGCAAATTAAAATAAGTATAATACAATATGGCCCAAGCGTCAAATTTCTGCTTGACTGCACTGCACTTTTTTAACACTAGGTGGAGCTACTATCTTGAACAAGGCAGTTTCTCAACAAAACAAGATAAGTGAAGAAAAATGTCAGGGCAGACAAAAAATGGTGTCTATGAAGAAACGTAAGGTAGCGCGTGAATGCAGAAGATTTCAGACACGGTGGGCAAATGAATACTTTTTTATAGAAGTGAAAGGGAAGTGTGTCTGCTTGATTTGTACTGAGACTGTGGCAGTGATGAAAGAGTATAATTTACGAAGACACTATGAAACCAAACATCAGACGTATGCATCCTACACTGGTGCCGAACGAGAACATAAAGTTAAGCAAATGGCAGCCAGCCTGTTAGCTCAGCAACAGTATTTTTTTCGTGCTAATAAGGCACAAGAAAATGCCACAGTGGCTAGCTACGAGATAGCTCAACTCATTGCACAACACGGGAAACCTTTCTCAGATGGAGACTTCATAAAACAGTGCCTCACTAAAGTTGCAGGAATAATGTGCCCGGAAAAACTGCAGGAATTCAGCAGCGTGAGCATGTCCAGAAACACAGTTGTGCGGCGAATAGAAGACTTGTCTGCTGACTTAAAACATCAAATGTCAGATAAAGCTTGCGCTTTTGATTTTTACTCGATAGCATGTGATGAGAGCACAGATGCCACAGACACCGCACAACTGTTAATTTTTTTGCGGGGAGTTGATGATAATTTTTGCATCACGGAGGAGCTGCTTGATCTTAGAAGTCTAAAGGGCACAACGACGGGTAAGGACATTTTTGAAGCGGTATCAGATGCAGTTGACAACATGGGACTTAAATGGGACAAGTTGTGTGGAGTTACAACGGATGGAGCCCCAGCTATGACCGGAGAGAGCAAAGGAATGGCCTCTATGGTGTGTGCCAAGGTTAAAGAGAGTGGAGGTGAGGCTGTGAAAATGCATTGTATCATTCACCAAGAAGCCCTCTGCTCCAAGACAGTCCAGCTCGGCGATGTGATGAACACTGTTGTGAAAACGGTAAACATAATTCGAGCACGAGGGCTGTACCACAGAGAATTTCAAGCGTTCCTATCAGACATCGATGCTGAATACGGAGACCTGCTGTACCATTGTGATGTGCGCTGGCTAAGTCGCGGCTCCGTGCTGCAGCGGTTTTATGCCCTGAGGTCGGAAATTGACCAGTTTTTGAAAGAAAAGGACCGCCCGCTTTATAAGCTGAGTGCTCCTTTATGGTTGGCTGACCTAGCATTTTTAGTTGATCTTACCGATGATCTTAACTCACTTAACAAGAGCCTACAAGGCAAAGACCAGCTTGTACCACAACTTTATACGCAGATGAAGGCATTCTGCGTGAAACTCCGTCTCTTTGAGGCACAGTTACGCAACTTTAATTTTGCGCACTTCCCCATGCCGTCCGAAATCAAGAGTGCTTTTCCAAAGGCCAATCTTTCTCTTAAGAAAGGGAAATATTTGTCTGTTATCACATCTCTGATGACAAAATTCAGTCAGCGCTTCCAAGATTTCTCTAATATTGAAAAACAAATCAAACTGTTCTCGACTCCCTTCCTGGTGGATGCAGAGGAAGTGGAAGAGAGTCTGCAATTAGAACTTATTGATATGCAGTGTGATGATTCTCTGAGAAATCAACACCAGCTTTTGTCCCTACCTGACTTCTATCGAAGCGTGGAAAAGGACAAGTTTCCTCTGATGAGACGCCATGCAAAAAGAATGATGAGTCTGTTTGGCTCCACATACATATGTGAGCAAACATTTTCATTATTAACTCTGAACAAAAGCAGACTGAGAACCAAAATGACTGACAGCCATCTCTATGATGTCCTCCGCATCTCAACCACCAAACTTACTCCTGATCTGCCAGCCATCCTTCAGGCCAAAGCACAGCATCACTGCTCCCACTGAGTGCAGCACTGTTCCCATTTTAGGTGAGGTAAAAATACACATTATTATATAATCATGTGTAAATAAGTAATTAATTTATAAATTCAGTCAATTTAAGTTGATAACATTTTGCAACAAACATAAATCTGTTAACAAGCCCACATACATATTTGCATAACAAGCTCACATATAACCTTCCTCTTTCCCCCTTATATTTCCCCATTTTTATACAGGGGTGTAAAGAGGGAATCATGATCCCGAGTAAGAAGCAATGTGAGGCTGCCAACAGTGAAAAGACCTGTAAAGCAGCAGAATAAATGAAAAATTGAAAAATCATTAATAAAAAACTGTGATCCAGGCAATGTCAATGATTATTCACATGTGTTTGGTTTAATAACTTGTGATATATAAAATTTGTCCTGAACTAAGTGGCCCGGCCTTTTGTATATTTTTCCATGTGTGGCCCTCTGTCCAAAAAGTTTGGACACCCCTGCCTTACACCTTCTTATTAAATTAGTAACTGACTCCATTGCTCCTCTCATAACTAGGAGTCAAAAATTTAAAACTGAGCCATGGTTAAATAGTGTTATCAGAGAAATCAGACAACTGTGTAGACAAGCTGAACGAAAATGGAAAACAGACAAGCTCCAGGTATCTTTTATTGCACTCAGAGAATCCCTGTTTACACATCACTGTGAAGGAGCAGCGCTGTACCAAAGACATTAAACTGTTAGCGGTTAGCATTTGGCCATACCACCTGGCCCGGGAGTTTTCACATTATTGTGTTAATTGTTTACATCCCGCCCTCGGCCGACGCTATGGCAGCCTGTGAGGACATTCACACCACTGTCTCTCAGTTACAGACGGCATATCAGCAGTCCCTGATTATCATCTCTGGGGATTTCAACCATGCCTCACCTTCTTCCACTCTCCCTAACTTCACCCAATATGTTAACTGCCACACAAGGGACAATAAAACTCTAGACCTGCTGTTTGCCAACACAAAGGAGGCTTACAGCTCATCACCTCTACCCCCGCTTGGCCACTCAGACCACAATCTGGTCATTCTTCACCCCACCTACACCCCCACTGTGAAGAAGAAACCCCCCACCAAGAAGGTGATCTGAGGACTGCAGTGAGGCCCTGCAAGACTGTTTTGAATGTACAGACTGGCAGGAACTCTGCAGGCCTCACGGTGAGGACATCGACACCCTCACCCACTGCATCACAGACTACATGAACTTCAGTGTGGAGAACACTGTGCCAACCAAGAAGGTACAGTGCTTCTCCAACAATAAACCGTGGGTGACCCCAGAGCTAAAGGCCCTGCTGAATAGAATAGAATAGAACAGAATAGAATGCCTTTATTGTCATTATACAGGATGTACAATGAGATTGGAGGGCCACTCCTGTTCAGTGCCATGTAACAGAAAATCAAACTCTCTAAAATGAAAATAAAAATATTATAAAAATATTATAATCTAGTATAATCAATATGATCAAGAGATATACAGAAAATAAACAATGTGTAAAATATACAAAAAATAGAATGTATAAAAATATATACATACATACCTACATTGGTGCATCTGTACATTGTAAGAAAGTAAATGCGTGTATACATATAATAATGAAGATGATGAATATTGCACTTGGTGAATGAATATTGCACTAGTGAATGAATACTGGATATTACACAATATAGGAATGTTAGATGTTGTTCAGTATGAATAATATAATATTGCACAGAGATGTGGGTGTTGCACAGTTACAGTGGGTGAGTGTGTGAGTTCAGGGTGGTGATTGCTCTGGCGAAGAAACTGTTCCTGAGTCTGTTTGTTCTGGCTTTGATGCACCTGTAGCGCCTGCCAGAGGGCAGCAGGTCAAACAGGTCAAAGCCAGGGTGTGAGCTGTCCTTGATGATGTTCCTGGCTCTGCTGATGCAGCGGGAGGTGTAGATGTCCATCAGGGAGGGGAGAGGGCAGCCAACGATTCTTTGTGCTGTCTTGACTACCCTCTGAAGCCTGACCCTGTCTGCCTCAGTGCAGCTGCCGTAGCATACTGTGATACAGTACGTCAGCAGGCTCTCAATGGATGAGCGGTAGAAGGTCAGCAGCAGGTTTGAGTCCAAGTTGTTCTTCCTGAGGACCCTCAGGAAGTGAAGTCGCTGCTGAGCCTTCTTGATAACAGCTGTGATGTTATCTGACCAAGAGAGATTAGCAGAGATGAGGACACCAAGAAACCTGAAGGTGTGGACCCTCTCCACACACTCGCCGTTGATGTAGAGGGGAGCTGGGTCAGTCCTGTGCTTCCTGAAGTCGATGATGATCTCTTTGGTTTTCATGGTGTTCAGTACCAGGTTGTTCTCTGAACACCAGGCTGTCAACTTCAGGACCTCCTCTCTGTAAGCTGCCTCATCTCCCTTCGAGATGAGTCCGACCACTGTGGTGTCGTCAGCAAATTTGACGATGAGGTTGTTATTGTGGGCCGGACTGCAGTCATGGGTGTAGAGGCAGTACAGGAGGGGGCTCAGCACACAGCCCTGTGGGGAGCCAGTGCTCAGTGTGCGGGTGGAGGAGAGATGGGGGCCAAGTCTCACAGTCTGGGGCCAGTTGGTTAAGAAGTCCTTGATCCAGGAACATGTGAGAGGGGGGGAGGCCCAGGGTGTGCAGTTTGGTGGTGAGAATGTCCGGGATGATTGTGTTGAACGCTGAGCTGTAATCCACAAAGAGCATGCGAGCGTAGCTCTGCTGCTGCTCCAAGTGGCTCAACACAGAGTGGAGAGCTACAGCGATGGCGTCCTCTGTGGATCTGTTTGCACGATATGCAAACTGATGGGTGTCGAAAGTGGGGGGCAGATGGTCTTTGATGTGCTGGAGAACCAGCCTCTCAAAGCACTTCATGATTACCGGTGTGAGGGCCACAGGGCGGTAATCATTTAGGCTGGTGACAGATGACCTTTTGGGCACGGGGATGATTGTGGCTGTTTTTAGGCAGGGGGGGATGACTGCTTGGGCAAGGGAGAGGTTGAAAATCCTGGTGAGAATCAGGGTGAGCTGGTGGGCACACGCTCTGATCACCTTGCCAGGTACTCCGTGTGGTCCGGCAGCCTTCCTGGGGTTCACTGCCAGGAGCACGCGCCGTACCTCATGCTCCTGGACAGTGAGTGGGGTGCAGCCTGGTGGGGGGGCAGGACTGGAGCAGATGGGTGGTCCTGAGGCATCTCAAAGCGAGCAAAGAAACAGTTAAGTTCCTCTGCTAGTGACACACTCAGGTCTCCTGCAGTCACATCACAGCCTCTGAAGTTTGTGATGTTCTTTTTTTTTTTTTTTTTTTTTTTTTTTTTTTTTGTTTTTTTTTTTTTTTTTTTTTTTTTTAGCCTGTCATGTCTGGTAGATCTTGCAAGCAGAACTGTGATCTGAATGCGTTGTTGTGCCAAACATATTTGCTATTTCAAGATGAGCTCTATAGGTTCTCAATAGGCTCTTCTTGTTGTTGTTTTAACCCTTTATTTTATTTATCTGAGTTATTTTTCCACATACTATGTAACAGCCAGAGCTGACAGGCTGAAGAAGAGGAAAATAAAGAGAAGAAAAAGGGAGAGAGAAAGGGAGCAAAAAAAAAAAAAAAAAAAAAAAAAAAAAAAAAAAAAAAGGGGAAAGAGCACAAGTCTATTAATCAGATACTTCATCACTTTAACATATAAAAAAATACTATCAATACTTGCAAAAATAAATTTGTGTGTGAAAAACAAAACTAACAAAGCATGTTACGCACACCAACAATTTTGTTGAGTTGTGATTGAGTGGGCGTTTGTGTCTGTGTCATGTTTGTGTCTGTGTCATGGAACGTACTTACCAATGAGGGCAAAACGCTGCAGCTCCACCCATCAGAAGCCAGAGGCAGGTACGGAAAGCCCCCAGAACCCCAGGCCACCAGCAGCCCACCAAGGGCCAGGAAGACCCCCGGCCACTCAGTCCAAAGACAACCGCACACCTACCCCAGCAGACGGGAGAGGGTGGTCTCAGACGGAGCCCCCCCAGTCGAGGAGCGAGGGCTCCAGGGAACCCAAGGCGATGAGAAGCCAGCCCCCCCCCAGCGGCCAGCCCCCTGCACTGGCCGGCGGCAGGGCTCCCGGGCCCACGGCACCCAAGGACCGCCCGACCCTCCACAGAGCCCCCCCCCACGCCGAAGAAGCCAACGCAGCCCCGCACCGCACCCCCAAGGGGGGCAGGCCAGTACCCACGCCAGAACACCCAGCCCCACCCAGGAACCCCGAGGCACCCCCATCCCAGGGGGGTAGGGGGGAGGAGGCAACCAGCAAGGAGTGGCCAGGAGGCAAGGCACAAGGCCCAGACCCAGGTCCAGCCATACATACAAACACACCCAGACACCCGTGTACACATTTATACACAGATACTCATACATGCCCATACATACTTACCCACACACAGATATGCCATATATACACATTCACTCACCCACCCATACTCACGGAGACGGTGACAAATACACAAAGACACACATTCATCCATAGCTACCCACCCTCTGAAGGCGGGGCAAGTGGAAACCACCCCAGGGCCAACAGCGACCCCAGGACGCCACCAGCCCGGTCCCCAAGGAACCACCCGACCCCTACCCCGGGCGAGACGCAAGAAATCGGGGTGTAAGATGACCCATCCACCCCTCCTCCTCCCCAACTTGTAGGTCTATGTGTTAATGTTTGTGAGTGAATGAGGTGTATAGGGTGCAGTTAAAATTGAGGGGACAGTTATGCCACAAGCGCCAACTGTTGGTCGTCAGCGCTTGCCCACACTGCCCCCCCAAAACCCTCCATGTCTAAAGTGCAAATAAAATTTGGAGACAGACAGTGACGAGGATCCGAGTGGGGCCACCTCAGCGGCCCATCTCATCAACCTCTGAGTAACATGCCTGCCCCAAAGGTCCTATGTGTATCAGGGTGTAAGTGTGTATGTGTTGTGAGTTATAATGACTAAAGTGCAATTAAAACGGAGAGGCAAGTGGTGGTGCAGCTCTCCACGTGGCCTCTCCATCCTACATCTGTGAGTGATGTGTATTCTGTGTGTGTGTGTGTGTGTGTTTGTGTATGGGGAGGGGGAGGGGGGGGGGGCATATGACCAGGAAAAATCCTGGAAGAAGAGAGCCAGCTGGCCGCTGGCTCAATAGGCACCCCGACCTCCCACACCCCAGCACAGGGCAGGGGGAGGTGAGCCCGGGGCCGCGGTGACAGCATCCCGGAGCACTGCAGCACCCGAGGTTGGCGCCCTCGCCCCCACCGCAGAGGGCGGCCCGCTCCTCCTAGATGCCCATTCACTCAACAATAGACACAAACAGGCGACAGGACATACTGGCCTGGGCATGGAAATGCAGTGCCCAGTCCCCCCCAACCACCCCACCGCGGCCCCATCCCCCACCCCACCCCCCTGCAATGCAGGCACCCCAGGGCCCCAAAAGCGTAGACCGGACATCCCGACGTCAGGCCAACCCACCCCACCCGGCGGCGCGGCCGGGACAGCAGAGGCCCCCCCCGCGCCAGGGGGGGCCCACCGGGAGCCGGCGCGGCCCCAGTGCCGGGGCCCCAGACCCCAGCCCCCAAGCCATACAGGGAAGACCAGCCAACCGACCGAGGGCCGGCACCACCCCCCCAAGCACCCCGCCCACACCCCAGGACCGAAGGCAGCACCATCCAAGCCCCCACCACCATCAACCAGGACAGGCACACAGACATCACCAGAAGGTCGCCCCAGGACCCCAGCCTCAGGAGGCTACCAGCTACCCAGGCCCCCGGAGTCCCCCCCCACCCCCCCACAAAGCACATCAGGAGCAGAGCCCGCAGCCCACCACCCCCACTAAGTAATGGAGCTGAGCAGTGGGAACCAAAGAGAGTCAAATTCCTCCAATTTGTTTTTAGAAGAAGCAGACATTCTCTCTAAACTAACATGATCTACTAATAAATTTTTGTACTGAGTAATACATAGTTTATTTTTTGTCTTCCAGTTCATGAGGATCATCTTCTTAGCGATGCACAAGGCAGTAAGAACTATGTGTGATATATTTAACTCCATAATTAATTCACTGACATCACCTAAGATGCATAGTCTGGGGGAAGTTGGGATATGACAGCTAAACCATGTGGATAGATCTTCACAAATCCTCTGCCAAAATCTCTGAACTGGTACACAAGACCACAGAGCGTGTAGATGATTATCCTCTGAATTGCTTGTACAGTGGGTGCATATGTTTGAGTGTGTAAGGCCCATTTGGAACATCCTTTGTCCAGTGTAGTATGTTCTATGGAGAATCTTATATTGTACAAGTTGTATTTGGGGTCTTTTAGTCATTTTGAAGATATTTAAACATATTTCTGTCCATAAATTTTGATCCAGGTTGACAGAAAGATCACGCTCCCATTTTGTAATTGGGAGGGAAACTGAATCATCAGTTTTTATTAATAATTTATATAATTTTGATAACAATTTTGGGGTACAGAGGTTAAGAAATTCTGTTACCCAAGTAGGCATTTCTAGATTCAATTGATTAAGGTTAAATATTCCCTGTAGGACGGACTTAACTTGTTGATATTCCAGAAATCTACCGTTGCCAATTCTATATTTTGATATAAGTTCTTGGAACGTGATAAAATTTCCATCTTGGATAATATGTTCTAAGTTATTTATACCCTTATCACGCCATAACGGAAAATTCAGCATTTTCTTTTTCTGACAAATATCTGGATTGTTCCAAATGGGTGTTAGTTTACAGGGGATGAGTGAAGACTTAGTTATTTTTAAAAATTCCCACCAGGCTGTCAGAGAGGTATTTATACTAAGGACTTTATAGCAGTTATGATGTTTAATACTGGAACTAATGAAAGGTAAATCTGAGATTTTTATTTTTCCACAAAACGCCTGTTCTAGATCCAGCCATGGGTTGTCTAATGAATTGGATTTGATCCACTTTGAAATATACTGCAATCTACTGCTTAAGAAATAGTAATAAAAGTTTGGTAATTCTAGACCTCCCCTGTGTTTTGGCTTTTGTAAAGTTTTTAAGCTTATTCTTGACGGTTTGTTTTTCCATAAAAATTTTGAGATGTTTGAATCTAGTGACTTGAACCAAGGAAGAGTAGGTTTATTAGGGATCAATGAAAATAGATAATTAATTTTTGGTAAAACCATCATTTTAATGGCAGCAACTCTCCCCATAAGTGATATAGGTAAACTGTTCCAACGTGTGAGATCATCCTCTATTGTTTTTAATAAGGGGATATGATTTAATCGTACCAAGTCTGAGAGCCTGGCGGAAAAATTTATGCCTAAATATCTAATATTTCCTGACTTTAGTGGGGTCCTAGAGGTTCTCTGGAAATTACAATTCAGAGGCAAAACTGTTGATTTACTCCAATTGATAGAGTAATCAGATATAGATGAGAACTTATCTATCAGTGTGATAGTCTTCAAAAGAGAGCCTTGTGAATTCCCAAGGAAAAGTAATACATCATCAGCATAAAGGCTAAGTTTATGGTCCATATTTTCAGTTTGAATCCCTTTAATATTTGCATTTTGACGGATTGCTGCTGCTAGCGGCTCAATGAAAATTACAAAAAGAGAGGGAGAGAGTGGGCAGCCCTGCCTAGTGCCCCTCTGCAGACTGAAACTTTGTGAAATGAGATCATTTGTCCTAACACGCGCATTCGGAGGGCTGTGTAGTGTTCTGATCCAGTTTATAAAGGATGAACCGAATCCAAATTCCAAGTTTGTGATGTTCTGAATGCCCTGCCACACCTCCCGTGTGTTATTGCTGGACAGATGGGACTCTATTCTCCTCCTGTAGTCCATCTTGGCTTTTTTAATTGCTCTTTTCAGGTCAGCTCGAGCAGCACTGTACAGAGCTCTGTCGCCTGACCTGAAGGCAGCATCACGGGTTTTGAGGAGTGAACGGACCTGGCTGTTCATCCAGGGTTTCTGGTTAGGGAAAACCCGGATGTTTTTGCTAACAGTCACATTTCCGATACAGAACTTAATGTAGTCCAGTACCGTACCTGTGAATGTTTCTAGGTCCTCGTGTTCGAATAAGTCCCAGTCTGTGTATGCAAAGCAGTCCTGTAGGTTGGAGAGTGCGTTTTCAGGCCAGGTTGTAATGGTTTTTACAGTAGGCCTGGCTCTCCGTCTGAGGGGGGTGTATGCTGGGGTGAGCAGCAGGGAAAGATGGTCGGACTGGCCGAGGTGGGGGAGGGGTTTGGCTCTGTAAGCGTGCTTAATGTTGGAGTAAACATGGTCAAGAGTGTTCTCCCCTCTTGTGGAACATTTGACATGTTGGTGGAATTTCGGGAGTACAGTCTTTAAGTTGGCCTTGTTAAAGTCTCCCGCGATAATAAGAACACCATTGGGGTGGACCCGCTGCTGTTCGTTAATGGCGTTCAGCAGGAGAGAGAGCGCCATGCTAGCGTTAGCATCGGGAGCTATATACACAGCTGTGACGATCACTACTGTTAGCTCTCTGGGTAGAAAAAAAGGCCGACATCTTACAGACATGTACTCGAGGTCTGGGGAACAATGTTTGTCTATGATTGTTCCATTGTTACACCAGTCCTCATGCACGTAAATACAGAGACCCCCTCCCCTGCTCTTACCGGAGTCCTTGGTCCGATCTCCGCGTAGCAGAGTGCGGCCTGCTAGCTGCACGCTAGCATCGGGAATGTGGGGGTTTAGCCAGGTCTCGGTGATAATCATTACACAGCAGTCACGAACATAGCGATTTACAGCCAGCTCTAACTCTAGGTTGTCCGTTTTATTTACCATGGACCTGGCGTTGGAGAGATACAGGCTCGGCAGAGGAGGCCTGTGTGGTTGGCATTTCAGCTTCAGCATAAAGCCGGACCTGCAGCCCCGCTTCTGCTTCCTCTCCCTCCGCCGTCGGCGGCGCCTTCCAGACCCGATAACAATCCACGGAGTACCCGGCGGTCTCGCTTTGTTGTCTGGGATGTTATGAGTGTAGTGAAAATCACTCGATACTGATATCTTGTGCCGGTAGCCAATGTCCACAAGATCCTGGCGTGTGTAGCAGTTGTTTGCAGAGACAAATGCACCAAAACTAACAAATATGAAATACAAAAAGTACAAAAAAGAGCACCGAAAGGAAGAGCCGTGAGCCGCTGCGTCTGTGCGCGCCGCCATCTTGAAAGCAGGGTTCCTTGAATGAGAAGAAGATTGCCTTCAGATCTGGAGACAAGGAGCAACTGAGGAGAGTACAAAAGGATGTGAAATACAAGATCCGGAGAGGCAAAGAGAGCTTCAGGAGGATGATGGAGGAACAGCTCCAACATAACAAAGTCCGAGACGTCTGGAGAAACATGAAAAAAATCTCTGGCCACTTTGATGACAATGGAGGGGCCACAGTGTCTGCTGACCGGGAGTGGGCCAACGACCTGAATCTGTTTTTCAATAGATTTGACTCTCGGCCGTTGACCACCTCCCCCACCCCTCAGCTCCCATCTACCCCCCTCCGTATGCTGTCCCCCCTCTCTCCTGGTGCAGTGCTATCGTTGCCTGCACTCTCCTCGCCCCCACCCACAATAGAGCCAGCCCCATCACCCACCCCAACCCAGCCTCACATCCACCTCACAGCTGATCACATGAGAAGTCAGCTCAGGAAGACAAAGATAAGGAAGGCAGTGGGTCCGGATGGAATTAGCTCCAGACTGCTCAAGGACTGTGCAGACCAGCTCTGTCAGGTGGTCCTGCACATCTTCAACCTGAGCCTGAATCTGGAGAGGGTTCCTGAACTGTGGAAGACAGACAGACAGACAGACAGACAGACAGACAGACAGACAGAATACTTTATTGATCCCAAAGGGAAATTACTACTGTTACAGCTGCAACCGTTTCATTTAAACGAGTAAACCTAAAACACAATAACATACACTAAAGGCATAAAAGTATAAAGACTAAAGAGATATTTTGACTATATACACATCTAAATCTATACACATATGAAAATTGTGAGTGCAAAAAATTTTAAATAGGTGTCATTATATATATATGCACAGTCCTTTTTTGTACAATGTATATAGTGTATGTACAATGTATATGGAAATTTAAACAATTTTATGTACAATTGAATACTGATAAGTGAATGACACTGATGAACCACAATGTCACCTATTAAGAGAGGAGTTATAGAGTCTGATGGCCACAGGTAGAAATGACCTCCTGTGGCGCTCTGTGGTGCATTTTGGTGGGATGAGTCTTGCACTGAATGTGCTCCTGTGTCCCATCACTGTGTTGTAGAGTGGGTGGGAGCCATTGTTCATAATGGCCTGCAGCTTAGACAGCATCCTCCTCTCCGACACTGCCATAAGCGAATCCAGCTCCACTCCCACCACATCACTGGCTTTGTGGATCAGTTTATTGAGTCTGTTGGCGTCTGCCGCCCTCAGTCTGCTGCCCCAGCATGCAACAGCATAGAGGATGGCACTCGCCACCACAGACTCATAGAAGATCCTGAGCATAGTCCGGCAGATGTTGAAGGACCTCAGGCGTCTCAGAAAATAGAGGCGACTTTGGCCCTTCCTGTATAGGGCATCAGTGTTCTTAGCCCAGTCCAGTTTGTTGTCAATGTGTACTCCCAGATATTTGTAGTCCTCAACGGTGTCCACACTGACCCCTCCGATGGACATAGGGGCCACCGGTGCCTTGTCTTTCCTCAAGTCCACCACCAGTACCTTTGTCCTTGTCACGTTGAGCTCTAGATGGTTCCGCTTGCACCATGTGACAAAGTCCTTCACTGTCCTCCTGTACTCATCCTCATCACCCCTGCTGATACATCCAACTATTGCAGAGTCATCAGAAAACTTTTGAAGATGGCAGGTCTCTGAGCAGTAGCTGAAGTCTGTGGTGTAGAGGGTGAAGAGGAAGGGAGAGAGGACAGTCCCTTGTGGGGCTCCAGTGTTGCTAACTACTCTGTCAGACACACAGTGCTGCAGCCGTACATACTGTGGTCTGCCAGTCAGGTAGTCAACAATCCAGGACACAAGGGGGACATCTACCTGCATCGCTGTCAACTTATCACCCAGAAGAGCAGGCTGAATGGTGTTGAATGCACTTGAGAAGTCAAAGAACATGACCCTCACAGTGCTGGCCGGCTTATCCAGGTGAGCGTAGACTCGGTTTAGCAGGTAGATAATGGCATCCTCAACTCCCAGGCGGGGCTGGGAGGCGAACTGGAGGGGGTCCAGAAATGACTGGACCATGGGCCGGAGCTGATCCAGGACGAGCCTCTCCATGGTCTTCATTATGTGGGAAGTCAGTGCCACTGGTCTGTAATCCTTGACGTCACTGGGTCGTGTCATCTTCGGGACCGGAACGATGCAAGATGTCTTCCACATCACAGGGACCCTCTGAAGATCCAGGCTCATATTGAAGAGATGGTGCAGTACTCCACAAAGCTGGGTGGCACAGGCTTTAAGCACCCTGGGGGAGACCCCGTCAGGGCCTGCAGCCTTGTTTGTGTGGAGTCTCTTAAGTTGTCTTCTCACCTGGTCAGCAGTGAGACTAACTGTAGAGGTGGCGGGTGGGGGAGGGGTGGAGACGTCAAGAGGGCCATCACAGGAGGGAAGCAGGCTATTGTGAAGTGTGGGGGTGGGTGGGGGTGGAGTGGACTTCTGGAGACCGGCAGCAGAGCTGTCTGGACAAGGGATGACAGAGCCTGCAGTGTCAAACCTGTTAAAGAACAGATTTAGCTCATTGGCCCTGTCCACACTGCCCTCCATTCCCCTGTTGTTGCTGGTCCTGAAGCCAGTGATGGTTCTTATTCCACTCCATACCTCCCTCATGTTGTTCTGCTGGAGTTTCAGCTCCAGCTTCCTCCTATAATTGTTTTTAGCCTCCCTAATTGTTGTTTTGAGTTCCCTCTGGATCGTTCTCACCTCCTCCCTGTTGCCAGCCCTGAAGGCCTTCTTCCTGCATAGTTCCAGTGCCAAAGATGGCACATCCCAGGGAGTCCAACCACTGTGGCCCTGACTTCTCACTTGATGAAGACCATGGAGAGGCTCATCCTGCACCACCTTCGCCCACTGGTGAACTCAGCGCTGGACCCCCCTAAAGGGACAGGAGAAGAATTAACAAACTGGTCCGGAGGTCTAGCTCTGTGCTGGGATGTCCTCTGGAGTCTGTAATGGTGGTGGGTAAGAGGAGGATGTTATCAAAGCTGACATCCATTATGGACAACCCCCATCACCCTCTGCATGAGACCGTGGTTGAGCTGAGCAGCTCCTTCAGTCAGAGACTGAAACACCGTCGCTGCAGGAAGGAGTGCTTTCGCAGATCATTCATCCCAACAGCAGTTAGACTGTATAACACCTCATGATGTCATGAGTCACTTGAATACTTTACCTCCACTGTCATCACTTTATCCATACAGTACATTTACATTTTATTTATTACACTCTCACCCATATAATGCATACCATGTATGCTGTGTACCTTGCTGGCTACAAATGTATATCGTGTTTTTGATATCTGCATATAGTGTTTTGATGTGTGTATATGTATATTGATATATATTTTATGTATACAGTGTTTCTATTCTATTGTATTTCATTTGTTTTATTCATCCTTTCATTTTTCTCTGTACTGAGCTGCTGTAATGCGCAAATTTCCCCGTTGTGAGATCATTAAAGTTTTATCTTATCTTATCCTTATCAAAACGCTGTTAAAGCAGCAAAAACAAAATACTTTTCTGAGATTGTTTCTAATAACTGCCACAGACAACATATTTTAAAGTTATTAAGTCCGCTCTCAGTCCTCTTGATGCTCCCTCTTTCGTAGTGTCTAAAGAGATGTGTGAAAATTTCCTGAGATTTTTTGTTGATAGGGTTGCTAAAATCAGGTCAAACATTGTCCCTCCTGTTACTGACTCATCTGTTCACACACCTACTTTTTCTACTTTCGACCACTTCAAGCCATTTCCCTCTCTCTATTAAACCAAGTAGTCAGCCACCTGAAACCCACGAGATGTCCCCTGGATATTATTCCAACTCGACCACTGAAGGATGTCTTTCATACTGTGGGAACAAGCATTCTTTCTATTATAAACAGCAGTCTTAATTCTGGTCCCATTGCTGCTGATTTTAAATGTGCTGTGGTGGAACCTATCCTTAAAAAACAAAATTTTAACCCTACAATTTTTTCCAACTTCAGACCAATCTCTAAACTACCCTTCCTCTCTAAGGTTCTGGAGAAAGTTCTCTTTCCTGATGAGGTGGCGGATGGTCTCCTGAGGGATCTCCTCCCAGACCTGGACTAAAGCATCCGCCAACTCCTGGACAGTCTGTGGTGCAATGTGATGTTGGTAGATGGAGCGAGACATGATGTCCCAGATGTGCTCAATCGGATTCATGTCTGGGGAACGGGCGGGCCAGTCCATAGCTTCAATGCCTTCATCTTGCAGGAACTGCTGACACACTCCAGCCACATGAGGTCTAGCATTGTCTTGCATTGGGAGGAACCCAGGGCCAACCGCATCAGCATATGGTCTCACAAGGGGTCTGAGGATCTTATCTCGATACCTAATGGCAGTCATGCTACCTCTGGCGAGCACATGGAGGGCTGTGCGGCCCTCCAAAGAAATGCCACCCCATGCTGAAGGATGTTGCAGGCAGCAGATCGCTCTCCACGGCGTCTCCAGACTCTGTCACATCTGTCACATGTGCTCAGTGTGAACCTGCTTTCATCTGTGAAGAGCACAGGGCGCCAGTGGCGAATTTGCCAATCCTGGTGTTCTCTGGCAAATGCCAAGCGTCCTGCACGGTGTTGGGCTGTGAGCACAACCCCCATCTGTGGACGTTGGGCCCTCATACCATCCTCATGGAGTCGGTTTCTAACCGTTTGTGCAGACACATGCACATTTGTGGCCTGCTGGAGGTCATTTTGCAGGGCTCTGGCAGTGCTCCTCCTGTTCCTCCTTGCACAAAGGCGGAGGTAGCGGTCCTGCTGCTGGGTTATTGCTCTCCTACAGCCTCTCCACGTCTCCTGGTGTACTGGCCTGTCTCCTGGTAGCACCTCCAGCCTCTGGACACTACGCTGACAGACACAGCAAACCTTCTTGCCATAGCTCACATTGATGTGCCATCCTGGATGAGCTGCACTACCTGAGCCACTTGTGTGGGTTGTAGAGTCCGTCTCGTGCTACCATGAGTGTGAAAGCACCACCAACATTCAAACATGACCAAAACATCAGCCAGAAAGCATAGGTACTGAGAAGTGGTCTGTGGTCCCCACCTGCAGAGCCACTCCTTTATTGAGTGTGTCTTGCTAATTGCCAATAATTTCCACCTGTTGTCTATTCCATTTGCACAACAGCATGTGAAACTGATTGTCAATCAGTGTTGCTTCCTAAGTGGACAGTTTGATTTCACAGAAGTTTCATTTACTCGGAGTTATATTGTGTTGTTTAAGTGTTCCCTTTATTTTTTTGAGCAGTGTATTATGTTATGTTATTTTTGGTCAACTGCTGTTGTTTTTAAAAGTGCTTTAGGAATAAAATTTGACTTGACTCACTGAGCTGAAGCTACACTGTGAAGGAGAGTGGACCAAACTTCCTCCACAGTGATGTGACAGACTGATGAAGTCATACTGAATCAGGGGGTGGACTCAGTTTTTCAGAGGACCACAGAGAGTCCTGTAATACTTTAATTTTCTCATGACTCTGTGAAGTTTGAATAATTTTTTACTGACATTAGCTTTATAAAGAAATACTCCTGAGCTGTCTGTCTGTCTGTCTGTCTGTCTGTCTCTCTCTCTAACCCAACTCTCACTGACCTGTCTGCAGACATCATGGTGCTTATAGCATCCATCTCAGTCCTGGCTGCGGGGACTCAGGGAAATGTCTTTGCCACGTCAGCCATCAGGTCTCTACGGTTCCTTCAGATTCTCCGGATGATCCGGATGGATCGACGGGGAGGAACCTGGAAACTGTTGGGATCAGTGGTCTACGCCCACAGCAAGGTAACATCTGTGTGACACCAGCTGACACATCACTGACCTGTCGTGGTTACAGATGAACTGACACTGTGATGAAACACTGATAATCTGACACACTGGTTAAAAGGTTAAAAAATGACTGAAATAATAGAGTCAGAATATTTACTGATCAGTGAACTGATCATTTCAGCTCAGATAGTTTTTAAAGGGTCAAACCTGCTGCATACTTAGGTCTACAATATTAGAGAGAAACCCCAACAATGAGACGACCCCCTGTGAACAGTACTTGGTGATGGTGGGAAGAAAAAAACTCCCTTTTAACAGGAAGTGACCTACAACAGACTGAGGATCAGGGAGGGCAGCCATCTGAGGGGGATGAGAAGAGAAAAATCAGAGGGTGTAGAGAGAACAATAAACACTAAACCCTGGGCAGGTTGGTGGGTGTCACTTGTAACAGATCATTCAAACTCCTGTATAGGTAGAGACAAACCTTAAATGTCCCTGACAGAATCTTCCTAAAGGGATTAATAAAGTTGAATTTAATCTAATCTAAACACAGAACGGCACACTGCAGACTCAAACTTAATGGGATACAAATGTGTCAGATAAACACAAAGAGGGTGACTGCAGGAGGCGTGTGTGTGTTTCAGTGTGTGTGTGTTTCACTGTGTCAGCAGCAGAGATTCACTGTATGAATGGTGTGTGTGTGTGTGTGTGTGTGTGTGTGTGTGTGTGTGCGTGCGTGCGTGCGTGCGTAGGTGCGTGTATGCGAGAGAGAGAGAGAGAGAGAGCAGTATTGGGTTATTGGTATCATCTTGCTGACGTGATCTCTGTTATTGAGCCTTCATCGAACAGAGTCATTGATTAGCCCACGTCTCAGATGTGCCTCAGTGAGATGCAGATTCTTTTTCATAGAATAGAAAAAGTGCGTCAAGAAAAGTTAATTTTAACCAAAATTCATTGAGTTTGTTTTTGTTGGTTACTTGTTTATGCCATGGTTGTGGGCTGGTGCAAGCAAGCAGCTCTTCATTACCAGAGATCTCTGTGTTGGTGCAGGACCTGTATTACATGCAGCTGCTGCTTCCTCCTCCAGAACCCCTCCCTGTCAGCTCTCCATGTGTGGCAGTCAGTCAGACTAGCCTCTTTCCCACCAACAGGGTTCCGGAGCCTTTGCCTTTATTCGAACTGTTAGGCGGGTTTTCACCACGGAAGCACTCAGTGCTCGGCTGAAAAATGGGTTCAATTCCGGCCCCGCATGATGAAAGCGGCAGAAGGGCGTGACTCTGCCATCTCAACATCAAGTTTTCTACCATATTACATGTGTATGACATGAGAAAAGCGAAGCGATTTTCATGGCTGTGAATTAGGTTGGGCTCTAAAGGCCTTTACACACCAGACGCGTAAATTCCGTGCAAATGTTTCATGCTTTAAAAATATTTTTCGGACTCGCCTTTTCTTATTGCAGCCATTCACACCGACCGCGTCATTTCACAGGATAATTTTGCGGCATTAATTTTTTCGGATCAAGTTTGATTTTTCTGAGTTTTGCAAGCGAACAAACAGATCTGACCAATCACAGCGCTGCATTTAGTAACATGAGCTCATAGCTCAAAATGTACTTAATATACAGTGATGTGGGAACAGTAAACTTGTACTATTTTACCTCAGACACACAGCTACACGCTGTTCTGAGTCAGTTGGCTCCCTGATATTATTCTCTGCCTCATCACATGTGGTCCCATGTGAAGGCTCAAACTGTCCCACTGACATTCTGAAATATGTGTGAAAGTGGCCATGATGGCAGCTTCAACCCTGGGATCAAACCATGAAACTCTCCCTGCTGCTGCTTTCTTATGAGTTGGATAAACCCAGAATCTCTGTTTCTTCCTTCTCTTGTTTAGAAACATCAGGACCTCATTACATCATGGCTTGATGTCCACTGCATGTTTTTTTACATTTTTTTTCACCGTGCATTATATGAGGATGATTTATTCGCAAAAACGCAACGCGTCCGGTGTGTATATAGGTTACACGACAGGTTCGCATCCAAAAGATTCAGAATTTTGTGTCATTTTTACGCTATGCATCCGCCTTTAAGCGTTTTGCCAGGTCATTGAAACCAGCACCAGCACTGGCACGAGCACCAGCTCCTCTGCGGTGGGAATGTAGCAACTGTAGCATGTCAGTTGGTCCAGTGACACCTCCACGTCGGCCCCCTCTGCAGTAAAAACAGGTGTCGGGATCTGCCACATTCTGGCAGAGTTGGAAGTCGTTGCCATGTCTTCTGCCTCTACTGTGCCCTCTGCTTCGGCCAGTGAATCCTCTTCCACCATCGTCTGAAACAGGGGTAGCCATCTGAAGGACAGTGAGTGCAACCTGGTGAAGGTGTTGCTGTTGTTTCTCTGTCTTAGAGCATTTCTTTAAGGTCTGTTGTTGTTGTTAATGAATTGCATGGCGTCTGAGTTCCTTGAGCCTGGCTTCATTGTACAGCACACAGGAATTTTTAACAGCAGAAGAAAGCTCAGGCAGCAGGCCTATGAGGAAACAGGAGGTGGTCTGAGCCTCCCAAAGGCCCATAGAGTCCCCTAAATCATCTGGGTGGGTCAATGTGGTGTATTGCTTGATAGTGGCAATGAGGTGGGTGAGGTAGTGGGGGGCCCTGGACTGGTCCATCATATGCATTGTTCTGATGTGCTCGATCCAGGTGGATACACCTGTGGTCTCCCTCAGTCTTAGAGGACAGCTTTTTGGAAGTCATGGTCATGGCCAGGGGGCATCTGAATTGAGGCATAGTGGGCTTGACTTCCTTGCAAAATGCCATTAGAGCAGCAGCAAAATTGCTGTCACTATCTCTATGATCAAGTAGGTGTTTGGCAGCCTTTTCAATGTCCTCTTTGGACCAGGGGTGGTGTACTAACAGGGGGCCTGTCTGGACCTGCTACCTCAACCATGGGTAATATCCGCAAAGATATTATTTGGAACCTTTCTGGTGGGTGATGGGGAGCTGGGTTTAGGAGGCGAGATGCTACAGGGTATGGAGTCCTGGTCATGTTGTGTGCCTATTCTGGTGTGCTTAGGAGAAGAGATGCTGAACCAGATAAGGTTGCTGGCCATTGTGAGGGTTAAGTGGAGGATCTGACATTGAGTCTGATGGAGGGGTTCCTCTTAGTATAGGAGGAGCTGTAGGCTGCAGTGGTGGTAAGGCTTGACATCTGGGCAGGGAGAAAACATCTCAGTCAGGATCCAGAATCAGAGCAGTGAACTGTGTGAGGGAGAACTGTGTGAGTGTGTGTGTGTTATGAAAGCTTTTCACTACTCGTCTTACTGAGACTTTCGACTCTTGAGGGATCAGTCTTTTCATTTTCATTTACAGACAACTTAGTCATAGTTTTCATCAGTTGCTTTCTTTCCCTACTTTCTGCTTCCTTATTCTAACATTCTTGGACCTTCCTGTGTTTCTCAATCTCATTCAGATCCTTACTCCTAATTGTTTTCCCCCCTTTCTTTCCTTTTTCCATTATTTTCAATTTATTCTCAAGTTCAAGAACATTTTTCATACTCAAAGAACCTTGTCAATATTGAGAACTTGTCTCTTATGATATTCACAATCAGACCTTCAGAGGGAGGTTCATCCCCCTTCTTGCTCAAATTGCTCCCCATATTCCCAGTATATGGTCTGTCCACAGATATTCAATACAGATGTCTCCATAAGGATTAACTTTTGACTTTTGTTTGGTACAAAGCAACAGAAAAATCCCATGAGTTCAGCTCATGAAAGGAGCATTAAGCCAAACACCCCCCCAGAAGTCAAATACCCAGATTCTCAGTACCAGTTTTGCATCTAGCACATCAAATACTCATGATATCAAGTATCAGTCTTGTGTTCAAAGTTAAAGTTATTAAACAAAAATTTCTATCCCAAATAAAATGCATTTGGGATTCTCAGGTTTGAAGGCACAGGAGATTGTGGTTGCCCCCTCCCCTTTCTCTCAGTCTTTTAATGAGGTTGGAGACCAGAGTCAGTCTCTCAGATGATCAGTCATCTACACGTCAGTGTTGTAGTCAAGACCGCCTAACCCGAGAAAGAGACAAGACCAAGACCAGAGGGTATCGAGACAGAGACAAGACCAAGACTTTTAGGGTCCAAGACCGAGTTGAGACCCAGACCGAGGGAGGGCGAGACCGAGACAAGACCAAGACCCATGCCTGATGCTATATGACATAATATAATGTGAAAAATGATAAAAATCACTTCTCAAATTGATCTGAAAGATTCACATTCCCATAAAATCACCCTGATATTAAACACTCACAGCTCAAATAAATGTAACCATCTTTATTTAATGCTCCTGGGTGACTTCCATCATTTATCACAGAATGTAAAACAGTTATTCATAGTTCATCACAATACTCTTAACTGTTCTCTGCCTTTCATAAAAAATATATAAAGTTATATTGTTTTTAAAACAACAACCATCTTTACAAAAATGTGCGCTATTTCAAAACCACATGCTAAATGTGTAAAAATGGCAAAACAATCATCGACAATAAGAACTAAAGCTACAGGTTTCTCTCATACACAGATTAAAGCTGCGTATGTATCTTTTATAAAAATAAAAAAAAATCTGTTTTTTTACATATTTGTTAAAACTGACACCATGTCAGGACAGTATGAGACCGATAATCTGTGGAAAAAATCGAGTTCCTCCACCTCCTCCCTGAACCGCACCCAGTCAAGAACAACCAATCAGAGCCAGGAGGAGGGTCTTAGCAATGTCAATCACTCCTCGTGTATGTGCTGCTCAATGTAGTTGTGTGCGATACTTCAAGATTTGGTATCGATTCAATGCCAAGTGAATAGAGGGCCATTATCATTTTTAATAATTATGAAGAATTTTCATGAAGTTTAACTGGTTTGAGATTTTTTTCCTTTGGATCATTAATTAGTTAAAACCCTGGATAGAATTGGGCAAAGTTTATATGTAAGTAGAAAATACTTTATCAAAATAAAAGTTATTGTTCTGAAACAATAAAACAATTTTCCCCATACATTACTGTCTGGATTTTTTTTTTTTTTTGGTAAATGAAGTGTACCAAATCATAACTCAAGAACAAATGCAAACTGTTTTCCAGGTAGATTGTTCAGAAAGTATAATACATAAATTTTATAAAAATGTCCCTTCATTCACTCATTTTCTAGATTTTTTTCTTAAATAAACAAGCTGTACAAATTTTAATTTAAATTTGCTTTAAATGTTTCATAGCAAATTCCTTTTTTTTCCCCAAGTAAAATATGTTATGTGTCACATGAGAGTATAACAAACCACTGTGGGGAGGGGAGGAGCAAAGTGTGCCTGCTCTGTGCTGTGACAGGAGCGACACTTAGACAGTCAGCCTGCATCTTTGATGAAACCGCAGCACTGCATACAGGAGAGAAACTGAAGCCAAAGTATCGATCTCATTACACTGATATTGATCAATACCAATGTCAACATTGGTATTGATATTATCGATATTAGAATCGATCTGCCCACCACTAGCTCAATGTACTAATGGTGGAGAAACAACTTACTTATATGCCATCATTGGTAGCCATGGTAACTACAGGGTTCAAGCAAGAAATATTTTTCAACCCAGCGCTAACGCTAATGCTAATTAGTAAGCTAATGCTAAGCACTAAATGCTGCTTCCACTTGTTGATTGAGTGACGGGGCCTATGATGTAACTGGAAACCACCTCTGAAGCCTAGGCAGTAATCACAGTCTTTGTGGACGTGTAGTTACATTTCTCGAGGTGCATGTCAGGTCAGGTTAGGTTCAGAGAGCATTTTCAGTTATGTACAATGGACCAATACAGAACTCTAAATCAGGACTTATTAGATCGATAGAGCAATAAATTTTGCATATAATCCAGAAAAGTTACATTTATGTCATACATAATGTGTCCCAGAGTGCCGTCTCCTTCCACTAATGGATTTGCAGAAATCACGAAAAAAGCATACACAACAAAAACATAATCCAGATTTTTTTAAACAATCAGCTGCTCAAAGCATTTCCTACATTCAAATATCAGCCACCATGTTGTGAGCATAAACTATCACGTTTTTAATGCAACAATAGGAAGTGACATCATCTCGCTAGGAACTGTAGTTGTTTTTCTTCTTTTTTTTTTTTTTTGCCTGTCATGTCTGGCAGATCTTGCAAACAGAACTGTGATCTGAATGCATTGTTGTGCCAAACATATTTGCTATTTCAAGATGAGCTCTATAGGTTCTCTATAGGCTCCTCTTGTTACTGTGTAACCCTTTATTTTATTTGAATTATTTTTAACATGCTATTTATCAAATTGTGCCAGAAATGACAGGCTTAAGAAATAGAAAAGAGAAGAGAAAGAAAAGAGAAAGGGAAAGAGGAAGAAGAAGAAAGGGAAAAAAAAGGAGAGAAAATAGAAAAAAGAAACAGGAAAGAGTGCAAGTAAGTAAACCAAATAGTTAGCCACTTGTTAAACTTAAGATATTGACAATATCTGCAAAATTAAAGATTGTGTGGGGAAAAAAAAATAAATAAATAAAAATAAAAGAAGAATAGTTATACAAACCAACCATTTTGTGTCATTATGTGGGTATATGTGTTTGTGTCATGAAATGTACTTACCAATGAAGGCAGAAAGCCGCAGCCCCGCCCATCAGAACCCAGAGGCAGGCAAAGAGAATCCCAGGAAGCCCAGGCCACCAGCAGCCCATCAAGACCTACGAAGACCCGCGGCCACTCATTCCAAAGACAACCGTACACCCCTCCCAGCAGACGGAGGACGGAGGTCTCAGATGGAGTCCCAGCAGCCAAGGAGCAAGGGCACCAGAGCATTCGAGGCAACGAGAAGCCAGCCCCCCCCAGCGGCCAGCCCCCCGCACGGCCGGCAGCAGGGCCCCAGGGCCCCCGGCACCCAAGTTGTTTTTATTCTTGAAGGCCTCTCATAGCTCTACTGGTGCTGAAAACTAATGTTTGATTATGGTTTCTGAATACAAGTTGGACTGCACTCAATTATTTTAGTAATCAAATATTCAATTTATTACTCTGTCAATTAATCAAGTAATTGGATAAGAAATAAGTTTTCATTTTAACAGTTCATCTGCATATTTTAACTTCCGTACTGCAGATGTTTTTCTGTGTGAAACAAACAGGGTGGATGGAGCAGCTACAAAGTTCTCTTTTCTTCATGTTGCTGATCAGGTGGTTGATGAAGGACCTCCAGCTGTTTCCCAGTAAAGGTTTTAAGGTGGTTACAGGAACAAGAGCTCCTTTTGCTCCACCTGAGCTCACTGTCTGTGCCTCTTTGCAGTTGATGTGCCTGTGCAGTCTGACTGCACGTAAAACAGCTGCTGTTGTGTTTCTGTTGTAAAACTGGGGGCTGTATGAGCTTAATGCTGTAATGCTTTTTATTCACAAGCATCCTCCAAATTACGATTCTACTGCAGGTCTATTTTTAGTCCCTAATCTTAAAGATAAAAAACATTTTGACAGAGCCCCTTGGTACTGAAGGGGGTGGAGGGGGGCACGGAAAGATTGGTAGTGCTAATGGCAGCCCCTGCTAGCAAACTGTGGTTATAGATCCCTTCTGGTGGCTACAGCTGACATAAAGAAAAAATAACAGCTGACATTCTCTGCACAACACACGTGTGCACATTCAAACACGCACACTCACAGCACAGAGCAGTGAAGGCTTGGAAAAACTTCTAAGCAATGATCCACTGGTGTTAACGGGTCGTTTTTTTTTTTTGTTTTTTTTTCCAAATGACGGAAATTAGTTGAAGCGACGGAGAACTAACGTGGATGAAGTGCTCCGCTTACACCTGAGGTGTAGAGTTAAAAGGAAACATCAAAGATACAAATTTGTGTCAAGGATTTTTAATAATCAAATTGAGTTCATCCAAGAATCGTTGCAGCGCTAAAATTTGCATTAAATTTTCAGTTTGTGTATCAAAATATATGAAGGTTGGTATTTACCTTCATGCTGGGATTTTTTTCTTTTTTTTTTTTTGTTGAATAGGAAGCCTTTGAAATTTTCCTTTGATCTTCATTTTCCCTCTTACTTCTCGCGTTCATCCCGGTTGTCATTTAATTGTCATTTTAATTTCTGTAGCCCACAAAATCAAGCGCACACACGACCAAACGTGCACATTGTGAATGAAACTGCCCGTGCTCTGTGGTACATTGCAAACTGCGGTGAAATGATAGAGGCGTAAGCTGCGATAATAGCAGCGACCGGGGCGGAGTCTGCGAGGTGCGTTCCTGGGAGAGGCAGAGGAGCGCATATAACTGGACAATATTCTGGCAATTTAGTGATATTTCCAGAGCTGTGGTATTGACTGGTCTTGAAATAAAATCCCGAGTCCGCAAGATCCGAGTCCGTGACAAGACAGAGACCATCAAAAAAGCGGTCTCGAGACCAAGACCGATCTTGAGTACTGCAACACTACTGCAGGTGTCATCCTGAATGGCCCCCTGATGCGTCCCACTGCTACCACCAATTTGTGTTGGAATTTTAGTGCATTAAATAATAATAATAAAAAAAAAGACTACTGCTGGAGTTCTCTTTTGAAAATTTTATTCTTGCAAGGAGGAATTCACCTGGTACAGAGCACGCAACAGTGTAGTGAGGTATTCATAAGAACAGACAGACCTGTTTTATACAGGGTCCCACTGCATCATATTGCACTGTTGCTAGGCAGAAGTCCAGTTATCTTGCCAGGTCAAACACAGTTTAACAAGATATATGTAGCAGATGGGACAAACAAGTCTTATCTGTTCAGCGACAGAGGCACCAGGACAGAAAACAGCAGCCTGTCTCAGGTAGGGAGGACCAGGGTTATAATAGTTTTGGATTTTACATTATAGTTTAGTTTTAGTTCGTTTTTAATTTCTTTTAGGGGTGGGACTTTAACTCGTTAATTTCGATTAATTAATTACGGGGAAAATAACAAATGAAAAATGTTAACGTGTTTTAATCGCACTTTGCACCGTGGAACGTTTCTCAGTACACGAGTTCCAGCCATACAGATTATATCGACGCATGATGTCAAAAATTCAGGGGCCGCATCCTTCGAAGGACCCGGCCCACGTAGACCGCAAAGGCCGGAAGTGAACGGCTAGCTTTCATATCAGCATCGCCTGCCCTCATCTCTGCGTAGCTTATGTCGTCTAGCAACCGTGCGTGCGAAGCGCAGCTGTGTAAAAGCAGCTGGTTAAACGGAGAACGAACTTTTTCTCCTTTTTGTGGTTTAATTTTAAGTCTTTATTCAAAATAAGGTGTTAAAACAGCCAGGAATCGCACAGCCAACCTTCCAATTATTAGGTGACCTGCACTATCTCCTGAGCTATAGCCACACCGTGCAGTGAAATAGCGGCAGAAAACTTTATGTTGAGATGGCAGAGTCACGCCTTTCTGCCGCTTTCATTACACATTCATGGTTCCAGACCAGCTTGTGGTGCCTGAGTTGAACCCATTTTTTGGCTGAGCACCGAGTGCATTCACGGTGGAAACTGAATGGTTCAAATACTGGCACCGGCACCAAGTCACTGGAAAAGAGCCAGAGTAGAGCTGCCACCCCTGTCCTAGCTGAGGTGGTTCAGCATTTGACAGGATGCCCCCTGGACCTTTCTGCCACCTGGAAGGTGACCCCAGGGCAGATACAGGACACACTGGAAAGGTTTTATCATTGTCTGCCGCGAAGAACTTTGGGATCCTTCAGTAGGAAGTGGAAAATATTGTTGGGTTTGAACATCTGGAACATTCTGCTGCCTCCATGACCCCTCGCATCTCATTTTACCCTTTGTTCTCTCATCCTCTGCAGGAGCTGATCACAGCTTGGTATATCGGCTTCTTGTGTCTCATTCTGGCAAGTTTCCTAGTTTATTTGGCGGAAAAAGAAGATAATGAACAATTTGAGACGTATGCTGACGCCCTCTGGTGGGGATTGGTAAGATAAATGCACATATACACACTCCTCACCTGAAATCAGGTGAGCAGCTGTTTGGCTCTGATCAGAGTTATCTCATCAATAGTTTCACATTTTCATTGAGCTGTAAAGTGGCAGATATAAACACGTTCACATAATTATTAATAATCAGTATATCTACACCTACATCTACACCTCCCGCTGCATCAGCAGAGCCAGGAACATCATCAAGGACAGCTCACACCCTGGCTTTGACCTGTTTGACCTGCTGCCCTCTGGCAGGCGCTACAGGTGCATCAAAGCCAGAACAAACAGACTCAAGAACAGTTTCTTCGCCAGAGCAATCACCACCCTGAACTCACACACTCACCCACTGTAACTGTGCAACACCCACATCTCTGTGCAATATTATATTATTCATACTGAACAGTATCTAACATTCCTATATTGTGTAATATCCAGTATTCATTCACTAGTGCAATATTCATTCACCAAGTGCAATATTCATCATCTTCATTTTTATATGTATACACGCATTTACTTTCTTACAATGTACAGATGCACCAATGTATGTATGTATGTATATATTTTTATACATTCTATTTTTTGTATATTTTACACATTGTTTATTTTCTGTATATCTCTTGATCATATTGATTATACTAGATTATAATATTTTTATAATATTTTTATTTTCATTTTAGAGTAGTTTGATTTTCTGTTACATGGCACTGAACAGGAGTGGCCCTCCAATCTCATTGTACATCCTGTATAATGACAATAAAGGCATTTTATTCTATTCTATTCTATTCTATTCTATTCATATACAGGACATTCTGCACAGGTAAGGTACAGGTGTGTCAACCTGAGCTGAGGACTTTCTGTAGTTTGGTCTCCTCATCAGCTGAACTTTTGAAAATATTGTGATGTGATTGGTCTGTTTATGTTTGTTTATGCCTCAGATCACTTTGACGACCATCGGTTATGGAGACAAGTTCCCCATCACCTGGAACGGACGTCTGCTGGCTGCAACCTTCACTCTGATTGGAGTTTCATTCTTCGCTCTGCCAGCTGTGAGTCCATCTGTTATCTATATATCTACTTGGGTTTACCTGAGACACCTCTTCATCCCAGCTCACCTGTCTCTCTCTTCAGGGGATCCTGGGTTCTGGCTTTGCTCTGAAGGTTCAGGAGCAGCACAGGCAGAAACACTTTGAGAAGAGACGAAACCCAGCAGCTGGACTCATACAGGTGAACTCACATTCTTTTTTTTTTTTTAAACTTTTTATTTATAACATTTTAAACAATATACATCAACAATAACATTATGAGGTCCAGGGATGATTAAAAAAAAATGAAAAGTAATAATACTATTACTTAGGTACACATAGGTTTTAAAGTGTTAACGGCTTTACATCCATTCTATGTTGGTGCACTGTCACTGTGTATAGAGCCCTGCCATTTCTTCCAACGTCTCTTGCCCAATTCCCCCTGTAGTCATAGATTAAACGTCATGCATTCCATCAGCTTAATGTTTTCCACTATGGATATAAAAAGGCTCATGATGGGAGGATCTTTACAAAGCCAGCATTTTGTTTTAGCAGATACTAGAAGGATCCTTAGAAGATAAGCATTGTCTGTAGTAAGATCATTTGTTAGATATACCAGGACCATTAGTTTGAATGAGTAGTTGATGTTAAAGCCCAATGTTTTTTAGATTATTTTTTTACTTCTATCTAGAAGGGTTGTATAGATGGGCAAATCCAGAATATGTGTCCACGGTCTGCCTTGACTTGCCCACAGTTTCTTCAACAGGATGCAGACATAGCACTGAATTTAGACTTTTGTTATGGTGTTACGAAGAAGCAGATGATGGTTTTCCAGCTGAAGTTCTGGCAGCTGTTGGAGTTCATTGATGTAAACTTGCTTCTCCAGATGCTTGTCCACATATCCTCTGAAACCACAATATTCATTTCTTTTTCCCATTTTTGTTTTATATAGTTTGTTGAATCCCTTTTAAGATTGATCAGGCATTAGTATAATTTACTTACAAGAGCTTTGTTACTTCCAGAGTTATATGCATTAATAAAAATTTTAATAACTGAAAAATCTCCAAGGGTACCGTTATTTATTCTTCTCCAAATATAATCGTGAAGCTGTAAGTATCTAAAAAAATCTTGTTTATCCAGTCCATATATCTTACATAGCATGTCAAAAGCCATAGGTTTAGTTTTTTCATTAACTGTACACATTGCAGTGAGACCATGTGATGTCCAGTGTTTAAACCTAATGTCTTGAGAAGCAGGTAAAAAATCAGGATCATAAGCTGGCCATCTAAGAAGTTCTATTTCCCATTGGAGTTGTAGCTGCCCCCACCAAATCCCTCCAAATCGCAGATTAACCCACTGGCTGGATGGCTGACATACGTCCTTCTCCAAGGTTACATGACCAAGTGTAGACTGGATTGGTGTTTCAGAAAGAGTTGTCTCTATGTTTTTCCATTTTGCGCTATAAGATGGGTTGCACCAACACACCAGAGTTCTCAATTGAGCAGATATGTAATAATCATTCAAAGAAGGTATAGCCAAACCCCCTCTCTCCTTCGGTAACTGCAGGGTAGAAAACTTTACTCTTGGTCTTTTATTAAGCCAGATGAATCTTGAAATATGTTTGTTCCATTCCCTAAACTGGTTCTCAGGAATAGATACTGGTAAGGCAAGAAAAAGGTACAATAGTTTGGGAAGGATTTTCATTTTGATTATCTGTATTCTGTCACCAAGGTTGAGAGGGAGCAGGCTCCAGTTCCTGAGATCACTGTATATTTCTATTAGAGTTTGTTCTGGGTGGAAATTGAAAGTTAAGATCTGTGTTTTATTGACATTGAGAGTATAGCCCGAGTATGAACCATATGTTTCCAACATTCTCATTAACACTGGTAAACCTGAGTGTGGGTCTGCTATTGTAACTAGTACATCGTCTGCATATAGGCTTATTTTATGTTCCTCCTTGCCTATTTGGATACCTTTTAATGCTGTATCTTGGCGTATAGCTTGGGCTCGGGGTTCAATAAACAAATTAAAGAGATTTGGGCTTGCAGGACATCCCTGCCTGCAGCCACATTCCAAGATTATAGGGTTGGAGAGACTACCATTAATTTTAATCCTGGCAGTGGGGAATTGGCACAGAGCTTGAAAGCACCTTATAAAGTCATTGCAGAAACCAAACCTTTTCATTGCTAGGTGGAGAAAGTCCCAAGACACTGAATCGTGCTTTTTCTGAGGTGAACTTGCATTCTGACATCACACTGTCTCTGCACTGTGATTGGTCAGTTGTTTGGAGGTGAGAACCTATAGTGGTACACTTTTCTTATTAAGAATAAACATCCTAAAATCTACTTCTCAGAGCAACCAGTGTTCAGCAGCTGCATTTAAGTTTCCTACAGTGACTTTTACCTGTATGCTCTGCTCTCAGAGAGCTCAGCTGGTTTAATAGTGAAAGTCTCACTAAATATAAACACTTACTGAAGCAGGTAATCATATCAGACTCAGAGTGCTGTTACTGGTCTGCGGCAGCAGAATGAACACTTTGAACTTTAACCTATTAACTGGCAATGGCCTGCCTGCAGGCCGTTTGTAGTGCTTTCCGACTTTGAAGCCTCATACCATCATAGTAACGCTGCAGTTCACCCTTACAATGCTTTTATATGAAAGACTAGACCCTCAGAATTGGATTGACACCTCATTTGGCCAATCATGTTATGAAATGGGTTTTCCATAGCCAATAATAAGCAGACAGCGTCATGTGACTTTTCTGGACATGCCCCCAAATGTTCTCCAATCTTTCTTATTGGTCAACTGTGACCCAAAATCCAAAACCACAGATGTATAGTCAATAAAATTCCTGACACGTGGGTATATGGCACTATGGGGTGGGTTTTCACATGAATCCATAAACTTTCTGCGTAGTCAGTGCGTCCTCCGTGCGTAAAACTGAGCAGGAAGTAAGAGTGTGTGCGCCGTCGTGCGTAAACAGTGTTTACAATACTTTTTCTCGCCAACAGATTGTCAGAATGTATCAAAAACAGGCTATATTGATTCAATGAAGTGACTAAATGACTCATGAGAGTGGATTATTATTTATTAGAGGATTTCGTCACTGATTCGACCGGTTTTATCACTGCAAAATCCCGCGAACGAACAGCTGTACTCTGACGGCGATTCATGGTACGTAACTTTTTATTCTCAGCTCGTCCTCGTATTATATGCCGTTTAGATGTAAATATGTATGTAATGGTGAGCTTGGCATGCACCATTACACAGAAAATATCACTGTACGCTGTTGTTGTGCCACTTATATTGTGTGTGTGTGTGCTTTACATATGGAAATTTACAAGAGCAGTGTTGGGGGAGGGAAGGTTGTTACAGGTCTCGATAAGGCTTTCACGGGGGTCTTTATTATGTTTATTACAGCAGGATGAGGAGGACAGTGGCTCAGAGCTTTTTCTTGACCAGTCAAGTATATAAAGTTTTACAAAAAGCTTTATGCTTTGTGGTGGGCTTTGTTTACGTTTTGTTTGTGGGGGTGGGGGTATTTGTTTGGGAGGGGGTTGTAAGTTGTGTATCAGAGAAGGACTATTGGGAGGATTGTGTTTTTTATTTTATTTTATGTGAATATGTAGTGTTTACATTTACTGTAACTTTTGATCAATATACAATTTATTTATTTTGTGTGTGTGAAGGAATCACTGAAAATAGACTGGGGGGGTTGTAAATGAAGGCCTAAGGTTTTCCTTTTACAAATTAGGGCAACCTCTGATTTATATGTCTATAATTGTAATTAATTTGTACTATCAGTAACTTTGTGTATAGCAGAGGATTCCTCAGGGTTGTGTCTTTGATTAGAGCCTCATTGATGACTGTATGTTGAAGCATTGAGGAGTTACAGCCATTTGAAGTTTGTATAACAAAGGCTGCTCACATGTGCGACCACGCCTGAGATAAACACACAAAAACCTTTACAAAAACAGTAGGTTTTTGTGCTATCTTGATAAAATTTGAAATACACGTCAACAAGACTTCATTCTACAGCTTCATTATATTTTCCAGTCAATACCTTTTATACTCAGTGTGTAGTTACATACAAACAAACATGAAAAATCTAAGCAAGGCAAAAATTGTCTAATTTTTCTGTGTTCCAGACTTAATAGCTACATTCTCATTACAGTTAAAGCATTTTTGACTGTAAAAATGAAAAATATAGCTTGTCTCCTTCACAAAGAGACCAAGCTTTTGCATGTACTCCAAAAAGTTCAGGAACAGCAGCTGATTTAATTTGGGTATGCTTTTTCAGGCATTTTTGTTGATTTTGGAGTGGCCGGTTAAGGAGTTAATGCCTTCACATGAGAGCTAATAGAATAGAATGCCTTTATTGTCATTACACAGAAGTTACAATGAGATTGATGTCAGCTGGTTCCTTCCTTTGTCAACAGGCGGCCTGGAGGGTTTACGCCACAAACCTGAGTCGAACTGATCTGACATCTACATGGGATTATTATGAGAGGACAGTGTCTGTCCCCATGTACAGGTGAGACTCAACCGCACAGGTGCACACCTGCAGTCACTCACTCCACAGAGATTCTTTTTTTTCCCCTTTATTTATACAGGAAAATCTCTTGAGATTTATTGTCTCATTTACAAGAGAGACTCGTTACATACATCAACAAACAACAACAAAAACAACAAAAAAAACACACAAAAAAACCCCCACAAAATAAATGACATATAAACAGTAATAATAAAATCTACTTAACACTTCTAAAAATCCATAACATACAATTATCACCAAAACGGTTTTTACTGATAACAAACACAAGTGCCTGGAACATGCTTCAGCAGGACCTGAAGCTTTCCATTCTGCTTGGAGAGCTTCAGGTCCTGCTGAAGCATGTTCCAGGTGGAGGGGGCAGAGAAGGAGAATGTATTTTTGCCAAGCTCAGTACACATTGATGGAACATTGAATGCAATAAAGTCCTGAGAGCGAAGATTGTGGTATTGTTTTTTTGCATGAAATGTAACATGACAAATATGAGGGAACCAGATGGAGGATGGATTTGTAAATGAAGGTATACCAGTGTAACAGTCTACGAGCATGTAGATAGATAGATAGAATGCCTTTATTGTCATTATACAGGATGTACAATGAGATTTGGAGGGCCACTCCTGTTCAGTGCCATGCAACAGAAAATCAAACTCTCTAAAATAAAAATAAAAATATTATAATCTAGTATAATCAAGAAATATACAGAAAATAAACAATGTATAAAATATATAAAAAAATAGAATGTATAAAAATATATACATACACTGGTGCATCTGTACATTGTAAGAAAAGTAAATAAGTGTATACATATGTAGAGAGGGCCATTTAACTAAAGAATATAGGGTGCAATGATGATGAAGGGCTTTGCTACCTGTAATAAATCTAAGCGCTCCAGACAACGTCCAACAAACGCTAGCAGAGGCCTTCATATAAACAATATCTCCATAGTCTAGAATACTCATAAAAGTGTCAGAGACAAGCTGTTTTCTGACATTTTTGAGAAACAAATCTTATTTAAAAAAAGAAGCTTAGTTTTAACTTAGGTTTTTTAGGCATATTTTCAATGTGGGGCTTAAAAGTTAAATTTTCATCTATAGTGATGCCAAGATAATTATAAGATGATACAAAATCAATGAGCACACCCTGTGTGGTGGTGATAGCAAGGAGCTATGTGGGCACCTTTTTCTTATTGGAAAATAACATGCCCTTTGTCTTACTTGCAGTAACAATTTAAGTTGCAATAGTTGAGACTGAAATTTGAGACTGAAAGCTGTCAAAAGAGGACTGTAAGTGCTCAAAAACAAGGGCAACTGATTTTGCACAACAATAAATTACTAAATCATCGGCATAAAAATGCACAGCTGCACTTGTAAGACCATGACCCAAATTATTAATATAAATTTTAAATCTTAAACTATGTCATTGTGTAAACTGTGTGTCTGCAGGCTGATCCCTCCTCTCAATCAGCTGGACTTACTGAGGAACCTCAAGAACAAATCAGGACTCTCCTTCAGGTGTGAAAGATTTCGCACAACAGTCATGTCATAACTGCACCAATGAGCCAAAACCTCCTCAAACTAACCTGTGAACATTTCAGCAGCTAAAATGCTAACGCTGAGGCTTCAGAATGTCCAAAACCAATGGATGATGTCATGGTGCCCATTTTCATCTTTTTTTATGTAGTCATTGTTTGTCTCATTGGTGTTTTAACTTCCAGTCAGCTAAAGATTTTCTGACAGAAAATCACAGTGATCAATAATTATCTTTAAAATCAATGACAGCCTGTCTCTCTCTGCAGGAAGGACGTTCAACCAGAACCTTCTCCCAGGTCCGTCTTCAGTACTTCAGGGACTGAGATCAGATTTCCCAACATTTTAGCCAAATGTTAAACAAGCATTGTTTCCGAAGCTTCCAGATGCTTCCAGATGCTTCCAGATGTTACTTTTAGATAAAGCCTCTTACATCCATCTTAGTGTTATGTTCTTCTGTTCGAAGATTTCTATTTGGATATGTTAGACAGGCGCAAGGTTTATTTTTGACTGCAAATTTTGATTTAGTTTTAGTCATAGTCTTTTGATGAAAATGTAATTTAGTTTTAGTCATAATTTAGTCATCTGAATAGTTTTAGTTTTAGTCTAGTTTTAGTCGACTAATTAGTGTAAGAATATAGTCCACTAAATCTATAGCCGATTCAGTCGACTAAAATATAAAGGGTGTAAAATGTAAATGCTTTTTTTTTCAGTTCCCTCGAATTAGTCATTATACACACTTATATGAAACATTTATTAAAAGTTATGGAATATTATTAATGCTTGAATAACCAATACACACACACATACATTATAGCTTTTGAATGAATGAATGAATGAAGTTTATTGCCATGTGGGTGAACAAGTTCACACATTGTGTCATGGTCCTGGGCCGGTGGCCCAGTGTTTTGGTTTCTAATTGTGAAGTTCTGTTCTATTTCTAGTTTTGGTTATAGTTTAGTATTTGAATCTTAGTTTCTTTGTTTTCTGTTTTGGTTTCTCATGTTCTGGTTTTCCCTATACTCCCGTGTGTGTGTGTAAGTCATGACCCTCTTGTATTTAGGTTCCCTTTGGTTTAGTTCTGTGTTAGTGTCTCTCCTTTGTCCCAGGTCTGGTTTAGTTGGTCATGTTCTCACTCCTTTTGTCAGTCTGTTAAGTCAGCATGTTTTTGGTTAGGTCAGTTCCTGTTTTATTTTGACAGTCTTGTGTTCCTTGTGCTTTGTGTTTAGTTTTGCTTCCCCTTGTCATTAGGTTCATTTGGTTCACCTGTCGTCCCCTGCTGTTTCCACTTGCCCTAATCCCCTTCTGTATATTTAAGCCCTTTGTTTTCCCTCTGTTCCTTGTTCGGGTCCTCGTCAGTTTTGGCCTGTGTGTTTTGTCTTCGAGTTCCTAGTGTCTGCTTTTGAGTTTTCTGTTTTGTAATTGTTTGAGTTATCAAATAAACCTCCCTCCGAACCTGCTCTCGCCGTGTCCTGCACTGGGGTCCTCCCTGCCTTGCCCGCACACAGCCGTGACAGTAGGACCCGAACCCAGAAATGGACCTCGCGGACAGCGATCTACAGGAGCGTCAAGCAGTAATGGAGTCTTACCGGGATGAGAAGATTAGGTGGAAGCCCTGGCTTGCCCTGGGGTGCAGGTCTGAGTTTTATGGCACTCGCCTGGCCCTGGGCGGGCCAGCAAGCTGGCAAAGGTCCCAGAAACGTCGCGCTCCACCTCAGCCTCAAGCCCAAGCCTCGCCACGGCAGCTGTTCGCTCCGCCAGCTGCAACCCCTCCGCTCTTTCCGACGGCGATCACAGTGGGTGGCTACCTCTCTTCGCCGCCACTGCAGAGAATGCCGCCCATCACCTCGTTGCAGCCTCCGCTCGCTTCTGGGAGAAAGAAGCATGGCTCTCGACGAGGGAATCAGCAGCCTTTGCCTGCCGCACCCGTAAGCACCGCACAGCACCAGCTCGGCGTCACTGTGCGGTCTGTGCAGCATCAGGACGATTCTGCTCACTCGCCCGTGTGTGGCGGCACCGGGCTCTTTGTGAGTAACTCTGCTGTTTTGCCTTATTCAAAGACTGAGTTCACTGTCGCTGTTCCTAATAAAGTGGCCACTAAGGAAAATGAGTTTTCCAAACAGGCAGTAAACACTGGTCTCTCCACTTCAGCTTCAGTGCCAGCTAGAGATAAAGACATTTCATATTCTAAGACTGATAATTCGGACAATGAGATGTTGCAGGACATTTTGGACTATATGTATGAACTATGTGAAGAATGGCAAAGACTGCCTAAGGAAGGGAATAAGAGAGCCATTTCACACAGTTTACATGGCTTGGTATCGAGTTTTCCGTGGCTTTTGGACTCATTGCCTGCCATGGTTAAGGACTTTGTTATGGACATTGTGCAGTCGGTGGATGCACCAACATTTCATGGTAAGACTCGAGGCATGAAGACTGTGGCTGACAATGTTCTTAATGAGCTGGCCAGTGACAAGACTGTGAGCAGTCTCCCTGAGAGATATTCTGTACCCGCACCCGTTTTGTTTCCGCGGGTGGAAGCTGCCAAGGACAGGCCCGCTTCTGCACCCGTTCATGTTCCTCGGGTGGGGGCAGTTTTGGTTCAGCAGTCACAGCCACCAGCTTCAGAGCCTCCTCTTCAGCCGTCACAGCTGTTAGCTGCAGCAGCCCCCAAGCCACGACCACGCTCCTTTATGCCCACACCAGCCTTGACAGCTCCTTCTGACCCAGCTCCCTCTGCTCACTCAGCTCCCTTAGCTCCCTCTGCTCACTTAGCTCCAGCTCCCTCCGCTCACCTAGTTCCAGCTCCCTTAGCCCCAGCTCCTTTAGCCCCAGCTCCCTCTGCTCACCTTGCATCAGAGCCTTCAGCTCCTGCATCAGCCGCCTCAGAGCCTTCAGCTCCCTCTGCTCGCCCTGCTCCTTTAGCTCCAGCTTCCCCTGCACCCGTACCTGTTCCGCGGGTGGGGGCAGCCACGGACGGGCTGACCTCTGCACCCGTTCCTGTTCCGCGGGTGGGGGCAGCCACGGACGGGCTGACCTCTGCACCCGTTCCTGTTCCGCGGGTGGGGGCAGCCACGGACGGGCTGACCTCTGCACCCGTTCCTGTTCCGCGGGTGGGGGCAGCCACGGACGGGCTGACCTCTGCACCCGTTCCTGTTCCGCGGGGGGGGGCAGCCACGGACGGGCTGACCTCTGCACCCGTTCCTGTTCCGCGGGTGGGGGCAGCCACGGACGGGCTGACCTCTGCACCCGTTCCTGTTCCTCGGGTGGGGGCAGTTAGGTCCAAGCCTTTGTATCAGTTTTCAGCGTTAGCTGCAGCAGCAGGGACTCAGTCAGCCTCTGTGGCTCTCCCTCTATCCCAGTCAGCTGTAGCTCCAGCCTCCGCTCTATCCCAGTCAGCTGTAGCTCCAGCCTCTGCTCTATCCCAGTCAGCTGTAGCTCCAGCCTCCGCTCTATCCCAGTCAGCTGTAGCTCCAGCCTCCGCTTTATCCCAGTCAGCTGTAGCTCCAGCCTCCGCTCTATCCCAGTCAGCTGTAGCTCCAGCCTCCGCTCTATCCCAGTCAGCTGTAGCTCCAGCCTCCGCTCTATCCCAATCAGCTGTAGCTCCAGCCTCCGCTCTCCCCAGCTCTCAGTCAACCCCTGTAGCTCTGCCTCCCACTCAGTCAGCTCTTTTAGTTTTGGTTACCCCTGCAGCCTCAGTCCCAGTCCCTTTGGTCCCAGCTCCCTCAGCATCAGCTTCAGTTCCTTTAGCGCCCTCAGCTCCACTTCCCTTAGCTTCGGTCCCTTCAGTTTTGGTTCCTTTAGTCCCCTCACTCCCTCCTATCACCTCAGCTCCTTCCCCTTCGGTCCCTTTGGTCACTCCCTTAGTTCCCTCCTCTGCTCCGCCTCAGCCTGCACCTGCACTTCATCTGTCTTCACCACCACCATCAGACTCACCCGATCCATCTGCAAAGCAGCCCCAGTCGTCGGAGGAGATGGCTGCGTGCCCTGCAATGCAGCCAGGGAGTCTCGCTCAGTCCGAGCCGCCGGAGAGTCCTGAGGGTCCTGCGCCAGA